>NW_007731020.1:40064-73887 GCF_000696425.1 Galeopterus variegatus | reverse complement strand
AAGAAAGAAAGAAAGAAAGAAAGAAAGAAAGAAAGAAAGAAAGAAAGAAAGAAAGAAAGAAAGAAAGAAAGAAAGAAAGAAAGAAAGAAAGAAAGGTGTGTGTGTTAAAGAAGACTCAATTCTGTTGGGGGTGGGGGTGTACGTGCACACACCCACATGGTGCAGTGTTCTGTGTAGCGGGGAGGGAGGACTATGTTCGTCCAGCCATATCAATAGAATTTAGGGTGGGAGAAAACGAAAAGTTCAATGATCTCAAAGAAGGAATGGCTGGAGGTCAGAGGGCTATGATAGGTGAGCATTGCAACATGGGCTTTTTATCATTCGGAGCCTTGTGATTGATTTTTGCTTTTTGGGCTTTGTCTAAAAGCAACATGGCACCACAGAAGGTTTCCAAATAAAGAAGGGACATCTTTCCATTATTAACATTTAATTTTAAAATGAGTACTCTCGATGCAATGGGAAACAGAGTGTGGCAGGAGCAGAAAGGCCTATGGAGAAATGGATTAGTAGGCTACTGAAAGTAGGAAATTAAAGTTGCTTGGATATATATGAGGTGGATTAGGTAGAGTTTGGCAAGAGTTTGGAAGAGTTAAGGAAAAAGGAAGTGCCAAAGATGATTTTTTGTTTCTTGGCTTACAAAGTTTTCTTTTATTTAAATAGGTTGTGGTATAAATGGTTTAGTAAAAGTTTGGTTTTTAAAACATTGATTTTGTAGTATGTCTGTAATATGTTTAAGTAAAAAAAAAAGAAAGAAAAGAATCTTGTAACAGTGATAATTTTTATAAAAGCACATATTTTATTTAAACTATCTGGAAATGTATAATTTTACACTCCATTTCTATACTATATGTACGTGTATGTACATGTGTGTACACATTTACATTTACATTTACATTTACATATGCATACACACATATACCTGTAATCTATATCTATAATTAGCTGGATTTATTTATGTTTGTCTTACCTAGGTGTATTAGTCCGTTTCTGTTGTTTACAATAAAATACACGGAACTGGGTGATTTATAAGAAAACAAAATTTCTTGCTTACAGTTTCAGAGGCTAGGAAGTCCAAAGTCTGGGAAACAATTTCTGTTGAGTTTTCTTTGGTGGTGGCTTTCCAGCAGTGCAGGAGTCTCACATGGCAGGAGATGGTGGAGCAGACAGAGTGAGAGATAGTTACTCATGCACTCTCTTTTTAAAGCTGTCAGAAGCACGGCCTGGACCACCATTATTAATCCATTCACTAAGGCATGGTCCTACAATCTAAGCACCTCTTTGAGGCCCCTGCTTCCAATTACCAAAATTAGAGTTTCCACTCTCAACAGTTAGCGTAGGGATTTAAACTTGGGGACATCCAGTCTATAGCACCAGGGCTAACTAAAACATAATTAGGAATTATTTGCTAATTGGAGTTATTTTCCAAAAGGAAGGTATACACACTTACTATTTAGGCTTAAGAAGTATAGGAAATTATGCTCATTTAAGCATGTTGAATTTGTAATAACTATAGTAATAGTTTTTAGATTTATTATGAGAGAACATAAGTCACCCAGTATATTAGTAGCACAAACTGCCCACCATTTGGGGAAAAATTTGCCTGGTAGAATGATCTACTAAGAAAAGTAATTAAGATGACATCTCAAGAAAGTTGGATTATTCACCACTGCATTTAAAAAAAAAATTTTAAAAATGAAACTGGAAGTCAGTTAACAGAGGTTTATAGAAGGTCCCCAGAAAAGAAAATAAATGTTCTGCCAAATAATTGTCATAAAGGCTTTTTTCTCCTTTTTTTTTTTTTTTTACCTTTTTTTTTTCTGACTGTATTCTATTAGAAATGGCCCTCTGGAGTTAGATTTTTGTGGTTTTTAACCTGAATAAGGAAATTTAACACCTAAACTTGTTATTTAATTTGCATTTGTTTAAAATAATCCAGTGAAATATCAGATTATAATGAATGCCACTGATTTTATTTCAAGGACATCTTTTTGCCGGTGACAAATATAAGGCATCTTTGCTGGATAAATATGTAAGTTTCAGAGAAGAAAACAAAAACCTTCACATTTCTACTGAGTCAGAGTCTTAGTTTGGGCTACTGTACACCACCACAGACTGTGTGGATTATATAAACAACAGAAGTTTATTTTTCACAGTTCTGGATGATGCAAGTGTAACAGCAGGTTACCAGCAGGTCAGATTTGGTGAGGGCCCTCTTCTGGGCTGCAGACTGCTGACTTGTGTCTTCATGTGGCAGAAAGAGAATGGAAAAGATTCTGGGGTCTCTTTTATAGAGGTACAAATCCTATTTCGTATAGGTTCCAATTCATGATCTAATTACCTCCAAAATTTTCCACCTCCTAATACCATCACACTGGTGGTGAGTATTTCAACCTATATATTGTAGGAGACATGAACATTCATCCATAACAATTACCCACAGTTACTCCCTCTGCTAAGCTATGTACAGTTTCAAAAACTGACAGGTATGACTATTCAGACTTGTTTCCCCTTGATTTACCATTAAATCAGATAATAAGCAGTGAAAAGGATTACTCAAGATGCAGGGAAAAAAGAGATGGTACTAGCTTCTAATGTTTAATATTTTTCATATTCATGAATATGGCACTAAAACTCAGAAGATTCAGTCAAACTGCACATGTTATGTTGTGCTGAGGAGAAATTAGCCTTGCTGCACCAAAGTGATTCTATCTCTTCTGAATCCCTAGTTGTTATTTCCATTTAACTCATTTCCAACTTTGTTGCTATATAAATTAGGATATGATAAAGATGCTTTATTTTCACCTTCATGCAAATACCTCGTCCATTTTGGGGAATGTGAATTAATTGAGTCAAAGAACATAATTACTTCAAGATTACTAGTAAATATCCTTAAAATTATAAACATGATTTTTTTCTCCATTATTTCAGCATTGCTTAACGGTTGGGGAATGCTTCTGAGAAATGCATCCTTAGGTAATTCTGTCATTGTACAAACATCATATAATGTACTACACAAACTTGGATAGTACAGCCTCCTACACGCCTTGGGTATATGGTACACCACATGGCTCCTAGGTGAGTAATGTACCGCACTACAATGTTAAGACAACTACGACATCACTAGGTGATGAGAATTTTTCAGCTCTATTGTAATCTTACCAACAACACATATGTGGTCCGTCGTTGACAGAAACATGACTGTATACATAAACTTACTTAACATTGTCTTCTGGCAACTTTTCTTTCTGTTGCTGTGTTCCATTTTTACGATTTGGCTTTTTAATAACACTGTAAATTTAGAACATTAACCCTTTCTATTTTATGCACTTCAAGATTCTTCAGTTTGCCAGTTACCTTTAAATTTTATGTACATTACTTTAAAATATGTATGTCGTCAAATCTTTAACTCTTTTTTCAAGTTATTTGGAGTCTTTTTTCATGCCAGTATAATTAAAGAACATGTCTATCTTGACTTTTTAATTTGAATTTCATTTTTATCTCAAAGTCTTCTGGAGAGTTTCTCTTCTGGAACTAACTTTGCTTTTGTTTAATAAGTTTTCCTTTTGTTTTAACTTTACTTGTGTTTAATAAGTTTTCCTAATGTTATTTATTTAATAAGCTGTCCTTTACTCTAATTCAAATTATTAATTTTATTATGTAACAAATTTATATATGTGAATATATATATTTGGACTTTTGTCATAATTTTATTCCATATTATCTGTTGTTTTGCCTATATTACTAATATATGCTAAATGTAAAAGTGCAAACTCCCTCAATTACTCAAACAATTCAATTGTATGTTACTATTCTTAATTTTTAATATGGATATGTGTATATGTATGGGCATGTGTGTATGTATGCTATATTTATTTTATATTTATATATTTTATATATAAAGTTATATATGTATATAAATTTAGAATGGCTACATCAATATCTTTTCCAAAAGCATAGATTGTAAATTAAATCACATTAAAACTTCAAAATAATTTGGAAGAATTTGTATTTTGTCAAATTAAATCTTATCTATAAGAAAATACAGCTTATTTCTCCATCTATAGATATTTTTACTTTCATTTCTTAGTAAAGCTTTGAATCCCACTCCTACCTCCACATATAGTAATTTATATTTCTTATATTTTTAATTTTTCACCTTATGTACTTTTTTGTTTATGCTAATCACCTGGGGTGATTTGTAGAGGACTATTTCTTGAGGAAAATATGTATTAAGCCTCGAATCCTTGGATGTATAACAAACAAATTAACAACAACAAAAAGACAAAAATCATGAGTTTTGGTTAACTTATTATAGTAATTTCTGAGACTAAAGCACTATGGATTACTAGTTCTTATTTTGTAAAAGAATCTAGCAAATAAAAAGGTCTAACCCATACAGGACTTAAGGACCAATTAAAGTCAACTTAATAAATAGGTAGAAAATAAATCTATAGAATATGAGGCTAGACTTTCGTTTTCTCATCATTTTTTATGTCACTTAGGTTTTCAAATTCTTTTTGTGCCTGCCTCTATGTTTCTTATTTGAATAAATTGTTACTTGAGCCAATTTGTACATATACAGTCATATGCTATATAAGGACATTTCAGTCAATGACAAACTGCATATACAGTTGTAGTTTCATAAGACTGTAATATTGAATTTTTACTGTATCTTTTCTATGCTCAGATATGTTTAGATACACAGATACTATTGTGTTATAGTTGCCTACAGTATTCACTACAGTAACACGCTGTACAGGTTTGTAGCTTAAAACCAATAGGCTATACCATATAGCCTGGGTTTATAACATCTAGGTTTGCATTAAGTACACTCTGTGATGTTTGCACAAGGACAAAATAGCCTGATGACACATTTATCAGAACATAACCTCTCTGTTAAGAGATGTATGACTGTATACATAAATCATAGTGAATAATGCAAGGGTGCATTTAATCAAAAGAAGTCTCTAAATAAACCAAAACAAAAAAAGCAAAATATGTTAGATATACCAGGAAGTGATTATTAAACAGGTATGTTGTTGGGTGAGTTCACTGTATGTATTATATAAATGTTTTTGCAAAATTTCCCACATGGCATGGTATTTTTATTGCAATTTTGATCAAATTAAATTGCTGTTTATTTTTATTTGGAATCTTGACATGATCAAAAAATATAATATTTTTAGAAAATCTAAATCAAATTTAATTACTTAACACATCAAGAGGATAATTCTCTACTGTATCTCATTTGAACAACTGCATAAACATATAAAAATGACAATAAGCTTATATAGTAACTCAACAAATATTGTTTTAATAAACAATTTTGCTATTAAATAGGACATATATTTTAAAATTTAGATTTTCTTTGTAGTATTGAATAATCTATATCTCTTTTTTACAATTGCAAGCTACTTTTGGTAATTGTGCTCATTAATCTTTACAAAAGCCTATAAGTTAGTCTTGTTCTTAAAATTCAGCTTTTTAGAGAAGAATTATAAGAAAATGTCCAGTTATGTGAAAAGATTCCTTAAAAGTGAAATTCTTTCATAGTTCTATTTACTCCTCTCTATATCTCACTTTCTTTAGAATTTTATCTCTATGTTTGCTCACACTAAATTACACTTAATCTGCTTAGAGATGAACATTGATCAATCTTGATATAGGTTGGTTTGTATTTTTTTCTTCCCACAGATCACTAAATTAAAGTTTAGTTGTTTTTGTTCCTCATAAATAGAGCCCAATACTGTGAAGTAACTGTAATTGAAATTATGTCTCTGAGAAAAGACATATAGGCCATATTTCTTTTTTTCCTCACACATTTCTTACACCCAATTTTTTTTTTAATTCTTAATTAATTAATGACTTTGCTGTCACTCAGTTTGGTCATTTGTAAGATTAACAGATACTATAAAACAAAATTAACATGCAATTAACATACATACAACATCTTTTGTGTGTGCATTCACATGAGGCATGTGTGTGAATGTGTATGTAAAACCTTCTCCTGAGTAAAATAAGAAGCCATTGTACCAAAAGGAGAAAACCTGAAGCCCTTCCTACTCAACAAATGATAGAAAAGCACTTTTCTTGGATTTTGCTTCAGATTCGAGATGACCATCTCTTTCAGGGTCAAAAGGCTAAAACACTGATAATGTACATAAATAATTCAAAACAAAAACAATAACCAAAAGTTAGCATAAGGATGATTAATACATGTCTGGTTCTTCCTTTATTACTACAATTTCTGTAAAATTATCAAGTATCAAATTCATTATTACCATTTTTTTTTAGTCACCATTTAATGAGAGCCCAACTCAAATTATTCTAAATCTTATGATTATACATTAAAAATGCAGTTTATCACAAGATCCTGAGAAGCATTGGGTATTGTGATGTTTTGATGACATCAGTTATTAAATAACATTGATGTTTTAAATATATTTTCCCCTCAGGATCCATAGAGCATCCATCAGTTTTTATTAGAGTACTTTTTTTCAATATGATTGATCACCAGAGTAGAACGTAATAAATACATTTGTAACAAAAAATAGTTTTATTGAAAAATCAACTGAATGTTGCTCTGCTAGCATTATAAAATTGGTGGGTAAGGTTTCTAAATATCTATGTTATGAATATAAGACACAAAACAAATAAAAACTGAAAAATTTTGTAAAGTTGAGTAAGAAAAAGAAAACCTTAAGGAATAAGAAAAAAGGTAAATTGGACGGGGTCTTTTTTTTTTTTTACTTATTAATATTTTATTTCCAAAATCAATTTCGGCATACTGTTGTCTAAATATTCTCTTCTTCTTTGACTATTTTACATACATTTTTTTCTTTAATGTTTTGTTTTATTTTTATTGGTTATGAGTATTCATGGGGTACAAAACAAATTGTCACCACTCATGCCTAAGATGTGATGGCCAGATCCATACTAGCACTATGTCCATTACCACAAATTGTGATTATACCCCGTGTCCCCCACCCAATTATCCCCTCAATTATCCCCAACCTCCCTACCCATCTCCTTTCCTCCACTCCACTTTGTATCCCAAGGTATGTTCTCTCCCTCTGCAAGTCCAACGCACCACTGTGTCTTTCTTTCCTTTCTTCTTTATCTCTTAGCTCCCACTTATGAGAGAGTACATACAGTTTTTATCCCTCTGTGCTTTATTTCACTCAAAATAAGTTTAACCAAGCTCATCCAAGTTGTTGCAAATGGCGGAATTTCATTCTTTTTTACAGCAGAGTAGTATTCCATGGTGTACATATACCACATTTTCCTTATCCAATCATCCATTGATGAACATTTAGGTTGGTTCCATATCTTGGCTATTGTGAACAGAGCTGTGATGAACATGGCAGTGCAGGTATCCCTTTGACATGATGATTTCCATTCGTTTGGATATATACTCAGATGTGGGATTGCTGGATCATATAGAGTATCTATCTGTAGTTGTTTGAGAAACCTCCATACTGTTTTCCATAGTAGTTGTACTAATTTCCAGTCTCACCTAAAGTGTAGGAGCATTACCTCTTCTCCATAGCCTCCCCAGAATTTGTTATTCTCATTCTTTTTTTTTTTTTCCTTTTTGTCTTTTTTCGTGTCCGGCAACGGATCACAACCCTCAGTGTCGCGCCCATACCGGGCCGGGACCGGCAACGGGATCGCAACCCTCGTTGTTGCTCCCGCACTTCGCTCAGCCAGTGAGCGGGAACCGGTCTGTATGTGGGATCCGAACCCTCGGCGGGAGCACTGCCGCACTCCCAAGCGGGGCACTGTAGCAGTGCGCCACCGGGCCGGCCCTGCTCATTCTTTTTGATTATAGCCAGTCTACCTGGGGTGAGGTGATATCTTAATGTGGTTTTATTTTGCATTTCCCTCATGACTAGTGATGAGCATTTTTTCATCTACCTATTCGTCATTTGTATGTCTCCCTTTGAAAAATGTCTATTCAGTTCCTTTGCACATTTTTTAATTGGGTTATTGGTTTCATTTTTACTGTGTAATTGCTGAATTCCTTACATATTATGGATATTAATCCCTTGTTGGATGCATAGTTAGCAAAAAATTTTCTCCTACTCTCTGTAGGTTGTTGTTTCACTATATTAATTGTTTCCTGTGCTGTGCAGAAGCTTTTTAGTTTGATATAGTCCCATTTGTTTATGTTTTCTTTTGTTGCTGGTGCTTTGGGGTTCATGTTTATGTTCATGATCCATGCCCAGACTTAGTTCCTGAAGTGTTTCACCTATATTTTCCCTTAATAATTTTACAGTCTCAGGTCTTATTGATTTTAGTATATGGTGAGAGGTGCATGTCTAGTTTCATTCTTCTGCATATGGATATCCAAGTTTCCCAGCAACATTTATTGAAGAGGCAGTCTTTTCCCCAATATATGTTTTTGTTCCCTTTGCCAAATATCAGATGGCTGTAAGCCTGAGGGGTGATTTCTGGGTTCTCTATTCTGTTCCATTGGTTTGAGTGTCTATTTTTATGCCAGTGCCATGCTGTTTTGGTTACTGTAGCTTTGTAGTATAATTTGAAGTCAGGTACTGTTATGCCTCTGGCTTTATGTTTTTGGCTCAGGATTGCTTTGGCTATTTGGGGTCTTTTGTTGTCCCATATGAATGTTGAGATTGTTCTTTCTATTTCTGTGAAGAATGTCATTGGTATTTTGATGGGGATTTCATTGAATATGTAGATAGCTTTGGGTAGTATAGACATTTTCACAGTGTTAATTCTTCAAATCCAAGAGATGGGAATGTCTTTTCATCATTTGGTGCCTTTTTAAATTTCTTTCAAAAGTGGTTTTTCATTTTAGAGGTTTTTCACCTCCTTGGTTAGATTGATTCCTAGGTATTTTGAGAATTTTTTGTAACTGTTCTAAATGGGTTTACTTTCTTGATTTCTCTTTCTGTTCACTCATTATTGGAGAATATAAATGCTACTGGTTTGGGGGCATTTATTTTGTATCCTGCAACATTACTGAAATTTTTAACCAGCTCTAGGAGTTTTTTGATAGAGTCTTTAGGTTTTTCTATATATAGTATCATGTCATTGGCAAATAGGGACAGTTTGACTTCATCTTTTCCAGTCTGGATGCCCTTTATTTCTTTCTCTTGCCTGATTGCTCTGGCTAGTACCTCTAGTACTATGTTAAATAGAAGTAGTAAGATTGAGCACCCTTTTCTGGTTCCTGTTCTTTAGGAAAAAGAGTAGGGGTCATTTTTGTGAACTCTTACCAATGCTTTGGGGAAATCGGGTATAAGTGACTTGGTACATTGTATTGAATAGTTTCACAATAGGTGCTTTTTTCTCCTTGGATTTTTTTTTTAATAAACTGTTCAGATTATTCTACACAAAATAAAGTCTAATTTTTATTAAAAAGTTTGTTCTTTTATTTTTTTTTTCATTTTGTTTCCTTATCATTATTCAGTTCTTCCAATTTGTCAAGAATAAGAACATTTAAATTCATAGGCAGATGTGTTGTGAGAGAGACTTTATTTTCAGATCAAATTAAATCAGCCTAATCTAGCTACTGATGGACTATGTTACTAAATTGAGAAGACTATAATAAGACTAAAAAGAACATGAAAAAAAAAAAAGAAATGCATGCTGGCAAAATATGAATTTGTTTTCCTTCTTAAATCTATATACTTGAATAGTCATCATATTTATTTTATTATTTCTGAAAACATTTTTAATGATGTCTAGGCAAAGAACACACCAGTAAACAAAATAAAGAAAAACAAAGCCAATTTCCACTGTGATTTTACATTTACAGAATAATTACTCAGATTGTCTGCCAACTTTGTTGTAACATGGGGAAGCTGTTTCCTCCTGGCTCTGTCATTCTAGGGCAGTCTGTCCTAGATATCTGTACCCAACTGTGCACATAGCCAAGCCTTTCTTCTTGATTAACATGCTTCTACATTTTATGATTGGGAAATACATATTCATTTCTTGCTCTTGGAAGTTGTTGGAAGTGTCACATTTATAAAAGACTGTGATAGTTTACTTTCTTAGAATTTCCTTCCTCCTGAAAGCTTATACCTTTTCTTCTGAGAGACTAATTTTATTCAATTATTCATATGAAGGACAGCCATTATTGTTGATGGGATCATGCATTGTCTGTATTTTTTTCAATGAATATTTGTTATAGAGATATATATTTAAAACATACAGTGACTTCTTCCATCAGATACATTATTTAAGATAGATTGTGTTTAAACTTTAGAAGAGTAAAGATTCCATAAATCTCTCTATAGCATTTTCTGGTTTCACTTATATCCTATATTAAAATTTATTTTCCTAAATAATTTATTGACCCAGTTGTTCCTAAGCTATTTACCATTTGTTTTACCTTAAGACCTGGTAAGGTGCGGCAGAATACACAACAAAGGCACCATTTTCAAGCTTGAAGGAATTTATTCTACTGGAAGAGTAAACCTAATTATTCATTAGAATCAATTAAATATTTTTCTTGTTTTGCTTTCCTTTGAGCTAATCATGAATTAACAAAAATTTTTTAAGACGTATTGAATAGCAGAAACTCTAATTGCAAGCATAAAAGACATAAGATACAATAGTTTCCTCCCTGAAATAACAAAAATTCACCCTTGTTAGTTTTTTAAATCCATACTTATTATTGTTTACCAGAAAGGCAGAAAACAGCTACTTTGAAACTTAAATACTTAAAACACCTTTATACTTTAGCATCCTCTTTTCCAGTGAGAAAACTTAATGTATATAAAAATGAAATAAGTAAAATATAAAATGGTAAAATCAATTAGTACATTTGGGTTTCCTTTACATAGTTACTTATTCCATGAACTTTCTCTTTATCCTGTTAAATGACATACTTTCCTTTTCTAAATGTGAAGGTGAAATCTGGATGTAAGACTATATTAATAATATAGTTACATTTAAATTATGCAGATACACAAATATATTTTTATTAGCATCTGAGCTATTATTTTGTCTTAGGTAAGTAATTTATAGGAAAGATAATCAAGAAAAAAGATATGAGGAAGCTCTGTCTATAGCAGGGCTATTTATTGGTTAAAATAAATAATTCTGCCTATCAAGCGTTTTCTATGCTAGTTGGATGGATGTTCACTCTAATCTCTAACTGAAAGAGCAAATTGGTGTTATTCACATGAAGATAAATAATTTAATTTAGGAGATAAATAATTTAATTAGTTACCTCTTAATGTTCAAGCTCCCCCCAATAAGTTCCCACTCTTCCAATTAACAAAATTATAGTAATAATAATAATAGCCTGAAGAAAATCTTATTCACATAAATTTCTAATAACTTTGTGGAAGTGAAGGTAAGTTATTAGCTGCATGATTCTGGTATTTCCTTTCCATTGCTTTAAAAACATTATCATTTACCCATTCTCTACCTACAAAAATTATAGAATGTAGTTTATTTTTTTTTTCATTCTTCCTTGATACTACATATTTGGAAGATATTTCACTATAATAAACTAATCAAGGAGCACTACACATTATCTACTTTACTGAAATTATGAAAATATCATGTGTGTTTGTTTATTTGTTATTGTTGTTAGAACAAAAATTAATGGCAATCTATTATTGTGAATCATTTAGTTTTGGTTTGCTATAACTTCTTTACCATTAGCACATCCTTCTATTCTTCAACCTCACATCATCTGAGATGACATTTAATTGAGGTCTTGGGTAGAGTCGGATAGTCAACTCAAACAAGGAGATAATATGTGTATTACCTGCATTGTATACTCCTAAGAAAATTGCTTAGAAACCTATTCCTTTCATGATTTGGAATTTAAGAGTTAATATCTATTGTACAGAAAACAGGAAATGTCATAATAGAGTTTCAGAAAGGAAGACTATTTTCACAGAAAATAGAACATCTACTGTTCCAAGTGAAGATTGTAATTGTCAAAGATGATAAAGTCATATCAGAAGTCAAAGTATAACAAATAAAAAGAGAATCTTCAGGATCTAAAAACAGCAATCATTAAGAGAGCGAGAGAGATTGAGCGAGAGCCAGAGAGAGAAATGGTAGTAATTTCAGACAAAGTAATGAGCACAGGAGAAAATATAATAAATTAAAATAGTCCTGCAACTGAGTTCAAAAAAGACAGACAATTCATTCAAAAATAAATATTCTTAATATTTGCTCAATTTTAACATTACATGAATCAATTAAGTCTCTTATAAATTTTATTTTCATGATTTGTATAGTAATTTCAGAAATTAGAAAATGTCATTAGTCCATTGCATATGAAATGCCATTTCAAAAGTGGAATACTTGTATATGTGTATGTACATACATACAACAGGTCTTCAAAAAGTTCATGGAAAGATTTGTATTACCTTTTAATTCTATTTTCCACAAAGTTTTGAAGTGCCCTTGTATAAGGAAAATTTTTCACAAGTTTTTTCTTTACCTAGGTTTATTGTTGTATAATTTACATGAAATAAAATTCATCCTTTTTAATGTACATTTCTATTTTTTTATAAAAGTATAAATATAATCACCACCACAATCAAATTATAGAACAATTTCATTGTCCCATAAAATTTCCCCATTACTATGGAAATCAATCTCCTCATTCCATCCCATCTAGCTCCTAAGAAACACTCATTTGTTTATGTCCTTTTGATTTTTTACAAGCTTTTCTTTCATTCTGATTTTATCAAACATCGAAATGTGCAACAATATTCCAAATCAAACTAAAGTACCAAAATGCTCTTTAAAAATATGAAATCGAAGTTTGTCTCGAATGCTCGATTTATGTACAGGCAATGTGTGTATGTGTATGTTTGTTTCCATTTACCAATTAAAGTAGTAAGTTGAGATGTACCTATAAATAACTTTTTATCAATTTGTCCTATAATTTACTATAAAAGAAAGAGAATCTTCTTTCTTTTTCAAAAAGAAAAAAATTCTTTTTCGTATCATGGTTTGTTCATAAATTTCCATAATTATTCTAAAGGACTTCTTTTTTGTTTTTTTTTTTCCTTTTTGTCTTTCTTCGTGACCGGCAACGGATCACAACCCTGTGTCGCGCCCGCACTGGACCGGGACCGGCCACGGGATTGCAACCCTCGGTGTTGCCCCCACCCCTCGCTCAGCCAGTGAGCGGCGGGTCTGTATGTGGGATCCGAACCCTCGTCGGGAGCGCCGCCGCACTTCTCAAGCGGCGCACTATAGCAGTGCGCCACCGGGCCTGCCGCAAAAGGACTTCTTTTATTGTAGATTTTACCATGTCACCTGTGAATTCTCTAAGAATTTTCCCAATATCCTTTGATTTTATAGTTACAATTAAAATTTGCTTTTCCAGATATTATGTTTGATAAAGTTACTAATTTCTAATTTTTTTCTAAAAAAATCCTGTTATGGTTCTAAGTTGCTAGGAGGTTTTCAACTGAAATTTGTATTTAAACTGCATATAACACAGAAAGTCAGATGTTTTCCAAGTCTGATAATTATGAAGTTTCAGTTCCTCAATTTAAAACTGAGAAACAGAGAACATGTTATTCTTGGGGAGCATAAATATAATTAGCAATGCATGGTGTGTTCATTATTTGCATTCCCTGAAGTACTGGGAAAGACTGGAGAGGAAAGTGAAGCTTGTGTTAGGACAGACACTCTTGATCTAATATGTGTTTTGCCACTATGTGACTTTCTATGTGTCTCAAACTTTCTAGGCCCTATTTTTCTTTTTCCCCTTTTTCAATAATAAATAAATTTCCCAATGGTCCTACTTGTTTCTGCAATATTTCTGTCATGCAAATCCTCTGAATCATATTATACTTAAAAAAATTATAGCCACATGTAAATAAATGTATTTGCAAAGAAAGGGCTTAACAAGGTGGCATAATCTTCTTTACCACAAATGTCATATGAACCTATCACATTTCTAACATAAAAAACTCAAAGGAAAAGAATAAAATAAATATTAACTAGGGTTCACTTAATCTAATTTGCATATCTTTCACATATTCATTAAAATAACTCTGAGCAATATAGACAATACAATACCAATATAAGTACATAAGAGGCACTCTCTTTGCATTCCCAGTGAGATTCCATGGGACACATTAATTATGTGACTACAATACTTCTTGTTAGCCATTACTGTAATATCCATAACAATTTACATTTTGATAGATTTTTTCTTAATAATTTAGTTTGTCATGCTTCAATGATTGTCATGCCCAAACATCCAGTGAACAATTACTCTAACATCTTTAAATACTGATGACAGACATTTATAAATATCTTCTAAATATGTATTCATGTATTTAATGAAATGAGCAGTGACCTTCACACAAAAAATGCAAATGTGGCTTTCAAGGAATAGAAAGCACAGAGAAAATATTAATTATAAAATGTAAAATCGACTTTAAATAACCAGTAGTTTTTTCTCCTTATGGAAAACAACAAAATACATTTAACTATTAAATGCAAAAACATGAAAACTTAATATATATGGGGGAGATTGATAGAGAACTTGTGAAAGGGCATTATGATAAATTAGTTCTTAATTCAACATAATTAAGGCTATATTGTGCAAAATATCCTATTTGATTTATTCAGCAAATAGTATATCCTGTTATGTAAAACATATATGTATATGTGTATATATATATGCATATATACAAAATCTATTCTATATTTTATTTAGTAAATAACATATTAGTAATTTACAAATATAATCAATAAATAATATATTAGAGAAATAAAGCCAGTTTTATAAAAGAAATATTTCCATTCATAGAAGTACTGTCTTTTAGTGAGTGTCTGTGTCTGTATGTGAGAAAATGAAAGGGAGGTTAAATTCAGAACTATTGGATCAATTTTCCATTTTGTAAAAAGCCTGTGGAATTCAACCAAGCATGTATCTGCCTAGGATGTCAAAGAACGATGAGAGATTGCATTTTAGCTCTACTCCTGGGTGAAACATGAAAATTCAAAGAAGTGGAAATATACATTTTGATGGTGTTGAAGAAATTGCATTCCTCAAAAAGTTTTTTGGGGGGTCATCTTTGTGGAAAAAAAAGGGTTATTTGATCTTTCTATTATAATGAACTTCTCAAGAGTTTTCTCTTTAATCACTTTTATTCTTAGGAAAAAAAATTGTATTCAAATTTAGGCAACAAATTACTATTCATACATTCCATAAATCCATATAAAAGGGAATTGTATATAATTACGTTGAAAACCAACGCTATTTCACATAAATTTATTCTTAATTAAAGTTGAGTATATAAATTAAATTTCTGATTCTTAAAATAAACACCTTATATTCCTTATTTTCCTCTAACATTACATTTCTGTGAATATGTCTTTTTGTACAAAATTTCTGAGGAAAAAGGATCACATCAAACATTGCATATAAGAAAAAAAGTACATATGACTAATAATAATATCTCTATATTTCATTAATTCTGAATGTCACTTTTTTTTAGGTATGATTTTTCAGTATGCAGCCATTTCTTCAGAGGAAAATAATGCATAGGCAATCCTCAAATTACAAGTGGTTGTTTTTAAATGATCCTTTTTAAATCAGTCATTGTCAATGAGAATACATTTCACATAGAAACAACATATTTTGTAATGGTTAAGGCCCTAAGCTGTGATATAAACAACCTACTACATAGTGTAAAAGCTTTAATTTTTAATGAAAAGCAATTGAAAGCAAGATACCTACATTCAAACAATAATTAAAACATGTTTTTAAAAATATACAGCACATGGTCACACAGGTACCCACCAGCCTCCAAAGACAACTGCCTTTCTGAAGTAGCCTCCACCCCATTACGAAAGGGAATTTCCAACATGGGTCAAGAAGGAGCCTCACATACCACACTGGGTCTAAAATATATGCCTATTCTCTTCCAAGAAAAGAATCAAGAGGGCATCCATCTCCTTGTGCCATTCACCGCTGCTTCTGTAAGACTAAGCCCAAAAGTCCCAAGTCACTTCTCATCTCCCAGACTCAAATTGCCATAAGGTTTTGCACATTCTCTATTCCGACCTTACTTCCATGCCTGCCCCACCTCTCTAACCATCCCATTCTGCCTACAGTCACTCATCATTAAAATCTCCTCAGTCTCTTCTGTAACTCTTCCCTTCACCTTCTTGACCTATTGCATGCCCATATTCAACAGGAAGACAGTGATGCTTCTGCTGTGATATTATTGGTGATATTTTCTCCAACACGCCGTATACTATACGCAAGGAGTTGGAGTATTGCTTTGCTTGCTTCTCATTGTTACTTCCAGAACTTTCTCTTTTCCTCCTCCCTAAAAATCTCAGCCTTGTGTCTCATGATATTAGCTTGTATATCCACAGCTACTTACTGTAAATGTCATCTGGCCCATCCATAAACTCCTTAAGTTGTCAATCCCCTTCATTTCAGTTTTAGCTGCAAGTTCATTTTTATTCTTTTCAAAACTACCCCTATATTATTCTTGGGAATTTCAATCTATACATAGTTGACACTTTGAAAACTCAAGTATTTCAGAAACTTGAATTCCTCTCATCTAAATTTTATTTTTTTTCCTATCAAATCTCAGCTACCCTCTCCCAAGGTCATTCCCTAGACATTGTCATTATCACAAACTGTAACCTTTCTTTAATTTAAATTTTATTGATCCTTGTCTTTAGCCAGCATCTTCTTTCACTTAAGTTTATTTCAGTTCACTCTCTCTAGTGTCCAAGTTCATTTACTTTTCATTTTCACTAGTACCTTCAATCCATGATTCTACCAGATTTTCATTGTACTTCACCCCATTGCTATCCTATCTTCCTTCCTTGACTGCCTTAAATTTTATTGTCAGTCATTATAATTACTCCTTTGTATACATCATCAATGTTTTTCCTTTTTTCATATCTTTATACTGTGTTAAATTCAAACGTCTGCCCACTCCTCCCTTTACCTATGCAGTATTTAGAGTAACACATCCCCAGATACTAGGTAATATCCCTTTAAATTCGTGTTTAGACTCCTCAAGCAAGTCATTAGTGCTTCACTGAAATTATTCTACTACTTTCTCTAAATCTCCTGAATGACTATTGCACATATTCTCCTCACTCCTCCAACTAACAACTGCTTCTGTTTCATTCTAGCTGATGAACTAACTTATTTTTTAGCTCATTAAATTAAAGAACTTCCCCAGACTCACATCATCACAACATAGAGCTTTGTATCGAATGACTCCGTAGGCCACAATGCACTTTTTATATTGTGCGAATAAAATAAAATTTACTTTTTATTTTATTTGAATAGTGCTCACTAGTGCAGAACTCCACAAAATATTTCCCGGAGTTGTGCAATGGGCAGCCTTGCCTATCAGTTGCCTATAAGCACCCACACATTCTGATCATTGTGATACTCTAGTCTTGTTCTCTAAACCCGGATCCATCACTTTTTGCATGCTCGGAAAGTAATTTCATCAATTCTCCCTTCTCTCTCCTGTATCACTGTTTTTCCTCTCCGTGGGATTTTTCCATCAGCATACAAACACGTTGTAATTTGTTTTATGTGAGAAAGAAAAAAGCAGCAATCTTCTCATGGTTATCCCTGCCCCTATCATCTACTACATTTCTCTGATACTCTTTGTAGAAAAACTTCCATAAAGATTCTCTCTACATGTTGTTTCTAAAGCCCCTTTCCCATTCTCTCATAAACCTATTGCCATGGGCTTCATGGCTCCCACTGCTTGACTCAAGCTGTCCTTGTTAATCTATGTGTTGCTAAATCAAATGATTACTTCTCAGTCTTTATCTTACCTAACCTTTAAGCAGAATTTCACAAATATGAACTCTTTCTTCATCTTGAAATGCGTTATTCCCTTGGATTCCTAGTTACCACATACTATTGGTATTTCTAGTACCTCACTGATTACCCCTCCTCAATGTCCTTACTGTTTGTTTTCTTTTTACCCTCATTGCTTACTGTTGAATGGACTTAGAGCTCAGTTTTTGATCCAATCTCGATATCTCTTTATATTCACTCATTCTCGGACTTTATTCTGGTTCTTGTCTTCAAATACTGCCTCCACATATGTAAATGACTACCACATTTGTGCCTATGGACCAAACTCATACATTGTGTTTCAAATTACATATATAACTCTTTACTCAACTTTCTGGTTTAGAAATATGCTTAAAATTATATCTGAGCAAGAGCAAAAATCTGTATTTCCCATTTTATTACTCATAAAAATATAAATTACCTATTCCTGATTAAATGCCAAATATCATCTAATTGGCAAAGATTATTTCAAGAAAATCTACACCTACTACCATAGTTAACATATGCTATTTTCACTACCAGACCTCTCAAATTTAATATGCCATGAACTCATGCTCTAAAATTTGCTATTCCTGCAGTCTTGGCTTCAGGCAAGTCTGTTCTTCCAGAGGCTCAAGACAATAACCTTAAAAAGATACTCGATTCATCTCCTTTTCTCAAAGTGTGCTTATAATCTGTCAATATGTCCCATTAACTCGACCTTCACAATATATTCAGAAACTATTTTTTAAATTATTCCTACTCAATTATATTCACTTCAACCTGCTCCAAGACACTAATATCTGGACCCAAAATTACTGCATTAACATTCTAACTTGTCACTCTAACTCCACACTCTTGCCTCTTGAATTTTCTACTCAGACCTACAGCCACAGTGATTATGTCACTCCTCTGCCTCAGACCCTTTCATTTTCTTTCTATACTACATAGAGCAAAAGTCAAAACCCATAAAATATGAGTAACTAGCAGATTTATACAAGAATTGTTTTTGAAAGAAAATTATACAATGCCACTCACTTTATTTTAAAATGTGAAGATAAATCTTAACACAGGGAAAACAAATAAAACAAACATAAAATCTAGCTTTGGAGAAAAAATAGTATATACAATATTATCATAATAGCACTAAATTCAAGATACATGTTACAGACACTTAAAATGAGTAGTGACATGGTATGGCTGACAGTTCCAATGATCAAGTTCTCAGGGTGTAGTTTATGGAAGAACCCTCAGATAAATTCTGCATTACCTCAGGTTGACTTATAACTAGACTTGAATACGTTATATTGCAATGACCTACACTCACTTTGAGAAATCAATGACATTGATGCATTATAACAAATGAAATGCTAACACATGCAATTCTAAATTATATTTAAAGAATGCATATAATAACCAAATAGGATTCATCCCATAAATGCAAAACTATCTATTTATATGTGATATACTATATCCCCAAACTAAATATCTAAGTAGATATAACAAAGACATTTGAAAATATGAATTCCCCTTTCCACTAAAACTATTGAATAGACAAAAAAACTTTTTAATAACAATTTTTACTGAAGTCAAAAATTATTTCAAAGACACAGCCATTTTCATATTTAATAGGAGCAGCTAAAAATGGAAAGTTGAGTTAAAAACATTCATATTATCCAAAATAATGTGGAATGTACTAATTCATAGTGTAAAATATAATATGACTTGAAGCCTTCATAAAATATAAATATAGCATGTGTAAAACTGAAAAAAGGTCATTATAATGAATTTAAAAAATAGATGAATGAGTAATTAAATAAATAAATATGTACATAAAGAGACTGGAAAGGAGCGTACTACGTTGTTATCTACTATTAGCATTGGGTGATGGCAAAAAGAGGAGTTTTTAAAGTATTTTCTATTTCTTTCAGTTTATTAATTGGGATTTCATTTACTTTATAGTTAAATGTTAATAGTAAGAATACTTAAAAATAATGGATGAACTACAAATGCCCTCAAAGCTATTTCCCCTCCAACATTCTACATTCTTATTATTCTTATTCACCTAAAATTAATTTCCTCTTTTCTGGGCTTATACAGGTAAGAGATCAATAATCCTACCTGAATACATAATTTATTGTTTCTATTCATGACAGTGTAATTGCACATCAAACATTTCAAGGGTACACTTTTAAAAAAAAAATCTTTGAAAAAATTAATAGATTTTTTTTTCAGGATAATTAGCATATTCAACAGTATAGAATGTAATCATTTTTGTGGCCGTTTACCAATTTCTTGCTGAATTCCTCTTCCCCTCTCTGTTTCCTACCTCTGATTACCTCAGTTCTATCCTTTCCTTTTAAAAATTCAATGTATTAAGGTGATTGTTGTATCTTTCTTTCTTTCTTTTTTCTTTTGTTTTTCTTTTCTTTTCTGTTTTTTTTTTTTTTTTAGCTCCCACTTATGAGTGGTATTTCTCTTTCTGTGCCTGGCTTATTTCACTTATCATAATTTTCTGTAAGTTCATCCATGTTGCTGCAAATGACAGAATTTGATTCTTTTTAATGGCACAGTAATATTCCATTGAGTATACATACCACATTCTCCTTATCCAGTCACCCATAGATGGATATTTATGTTGGTTCCAACTCTTAGCTATTGTGAATAGAGCCATGATAAACATGGAAGTACAGGTATCCCTTCTACATGATGATTTCCATTCCTTTGGGTGTACACTCAGCAGTGGAATCACTAGATTGTATGGCCATTCTATCTGTAATTGTTTGAGGAACCTCCATACTGTTTTCCCTAATGACTGTACCAATTTACATGCACCAGCAATGTGGAGGGTTCCCGTTTTTTCACATCCCTGCCACCATTTGTTATTCTCCATCTTTTTTGATAATGGCTGTCTAACGGGGATGAGATGGTATTTCAGTGTGGTTTTGCTTTGCATTTCCCTGATGCTTGGTGATGTTGAGCAGTTTTTCATGTACTTGTTGGCCATTTGTATACCTTCCCTTGAGAAATGCTTTTCAGCTTCTTTGCCCAATTTTTGGTTGGGTTACTTGTGTTTTTAATGTTATATTGTTCGAGTTCCTTGTCTATTCCGGATATTAATCCCTTGTCAGATGCATCATTTGCAAATACTTTCTCCCATTCTTTAGGTTGTCTTTTTTCTCTGTTAATTGTTTCTTTTGTTGTAGAGAAGGTTTTTAGTTTCATATAATCCCATTGTTTATTTTTCCTTTGACTTTCCTTTGTTTTATATTTATTGTATCTCCATTGTGCATTTATAGTTAATTTTGCATTAAGTTGACTGCTTTTGGGGGGTCATATTCATAAAGCCTGTATTCGTTTTTCCCAGTCCTACTTCCTGAAGTGTTTCCCAATGTTTCTATTTAGTAGTTTTATAGTTTCAGGTCTTATATTTGTCTTTAATCCATTTTGAGTTGATTCTGATATATGGCCAAAAGTGCAGGTCTAATTTCATTCTTCTACTTATGGATTTCCAGTTTTCCCAGCACAATTTACTGAAGAGGCAGACTTTTCCCCAATGTATGTTCTTGGTGCCTTTGTCAAAGATCAGTTGGCTCTAAGTATGTGGGTTGACTTCTGAGTTCTCTTTTCCATTCCATTCATCCATGTGTCTGTTTTTATGCCAGTACCATGCTGTTTTGGTTACTATGGCTTTGTAGTATAATTTGTGGTCAGGTGTCGGGTCCGCCACTGGCTGACCCGAACAGCCCATGCCTTGCTATCAGTCCCTCCCTTGGTGTCCCTTCTGGTGGGCGGGCAGATTGCCCAGATTCCTCTTTCCCCAGTTCCCATTGGGAGTAGACAGAGGAAGAGAGCTGTGAAGAGAGTTGAGCACAGCAGACGGCCCCAACCAGCCCATTAAAGAACACTCAGACACAGTGGGGGGTCTGTCAAGCAGTTCTGTTTAATACCACACAAGCACTTGTTTTTATAAGCACATGGCAAAGGGGGGGGGGAAGGGATTTCCTATCTGTAGCCTATCATTTTAAAGGTTAAGTGATCATGCACCTGGATCCAATGCTTTGCTGTAGTGATCACACGGTGAGCACAAGCACGGAAGTGCATCCGGGCTAATAAGGGCTATGGCAAAGTTCCCGGGGACACTCCCACCTTACTTCCTCCCAGAACCATCTTAGGCTGCCATGTTAATACACCCTTGTGGGCCCATAATGGTGCCGCTTGTAATGTCACTTAAGGTGGCGTTAGTTTTTAAGGGCCCACAGTCAGGTAATGTAATGCCTCCAGCTTAATTATTTTTGCTCAGGATTGCTTTTGCTATTTAGGGTCTTTTGTTATTCCATATTAATATTAGGAATTAATCCCAAATTAACTATAAATGCACAATGGAGATACAATAGATATAAAAAATCTTGAATTTACTTATGTCATTCAAATGAATCTTGGAGATTTGAGGCTTCATACATTTTAGATATAATATTGTCCCGACCCACGGGATATTCAATTAATTGTCCCGACCCGCGGGATATTCAACGCAGACCCTGGAGGGGGGAGTGGGAATTGGATGGGACAAGAGACGCGAGAGATGGGAGACAAGACAGTATTCTGATCAAGTCTCGTTTATTGATTCTTAGGTTACATCTTATATAGGAAAAAGCAAGCATATTGTAAGGAGTTAGGAATGCAGGAATACGATAAGATCTTGAGAAGAAACAAAGTCAGAAAATCTCTGATGCAAAGAAGCCCCCAATCTTTACAAGAAAGCAGAAACTTGAAAGGAGATAAGAGGTCACTCTTGAGTAGACTTGCATAGCCAGGAGCACAGCGTTCCAGGCACAAACAGATTATGAGGCAGATATCCCATAAGCACAGACATCTGACACAAGCAGATTGTCACGTAGGCCTGGTCACACAAGAAGGGGTGTGGGGCTACAGGTCCCCAACATAATATGGAAATAAATGATTAAAAATTATCTAAAATAAGATCAGACTCAGTTACACCCTAGAACTGAATTTTTTTAGAAAACAATTAGATATATTTGTAAAATATATTTTTATAAGAATAAAGAAGAATATCTTAAACAGAGATTTTGGTTTTTAAGTATAAGTTTCTACAATCAAGAATTGGGTCATATATTTTCCCATTATACATGCAGAAAATGTTTTCCTAAAAACAGTATGTGTTCAAAATTTTTATACTACTGGCACTTTGCACTCAAATATACTCATGATTGTGTTAGGCTGTGTCCATGATACTATCAGAATATTAATTCATCCTCACTCATTTTTTAATTTCTCTAATTTTTATATAATAAAAGGCATAGTAATTTCATCTTATGTAAAAAGTGCTTTGAGTATATCACTTGAAAATAGTTTTTAAGTTTTTTTTCTTTTTTCTTTAAAAGGTTAAACATTATCTAAGACAGACATAATGTGCCTGACAGGCTCATAGACCTATAAAGCCATAGTTATACATAGATTCAAATCCTTTATCTGGCCTTAGAAAAATTCCTTGTCTGTCTAAATGAATATCTAAGATTCAAAGTCCTGTAGCCTCCAATATTCTGAATGCTGTCTTAAGGTTCACAAGCTATAAGATGTGAAATACTGTCAATAGCGAAATAAGACAGTCTGATAAAAATTCACTGAGAGGTAAATTTTGAGAGTTAGGTTTAATTACATAGAAAATTAAGGATAATTAGGATAAAAACAGAAAAAGGATGAACAGTATTAGGAAGTTCAGATAAATGACTAAAAACTATAAAATATGCATTCATCAAGTGTTTTTGAAATGCCTACCTTAATCACAATATGATACTGTAGGTGGATGACAGAGCATAAAGATATAATCACTAGTAGATTAAAATACCACACTTATATATTTTGGTTTTCTGTCTCTATGGTGCTACTTCTATAATCTCTCATCTGTAATATAGAAATATCTATATAACTAGTCTCCTTGACTTAAAGATTATACCGTTTGAATCATCCTCTCTTTTGAAAATTCAAATTGGGTAATGCTTTCTCACTCTTTTAAATACTTTCAAAAGTCCTTAATGCACAATGACTATATTTCTTAGTCATGGAGTAGTTTGCTGGGAAAATGTTTAACGCCTGGCATTGAGAAAAAAAGTTCTGATTTATAGTGTTTGCCTACTTTCAGTGTGTAAATAATCCCATCATATCCTGTTTCAAGTTACAACAGTGGTATCACTGAACTCAGACTACTGAATAGATACTGTATAGCAGCTCTTGAAACAAAATCCAGCCCACCAGTGAATGCAATACCGTTTCCTGTCTCTGTTGCACTCTCCTATCTTACCTTTATTGCATTGTCACCTAAAACTTACAGAATCCATGACAGTTTGAAGTCTCTGATGTGACAAAACTTATGCATGACACTAAGACATGCTTCTCTATGTTTTCTCATTCAACTCACTGTATCTGCAATTGCTCCTCCCAATAACCATCTCACTCACACTCACACATACACCCACATAAATATACACACGTACACACACCATTTATTTGCTCATCATTAAATATTTATTGAATCCCTTCTAGGAAGCACTTCCTATTTTGTGTTGGATGTAGACATATCTGCCAAAATTATATAATGTGAAAACAAAAATTACTATGAGAGTAAATTTAAAAAATATTCTATTAGACAGGAAGGATTTAATTAAATATAGACTTCAAATATATCATGATTATATTAGTAAATCAATTACTTTTAGTACTCTAAATTCTAAACTAAGTGCACCATGATTAACATAAGACCATGAAATTTTGAAAATTATGTTATAATTTTATTTGCAACATTTTTTTCTAAATGCTAAAGATACGTTGACAATTTTACATCTAAGGGAATTTAACCATATAGAGTTGGTTGATGTATTAAGGCTAGTAGTTAACAAATAAGGAAAAGAGAACTGTCTCTATGACATGACTATAGATCACTATACAAAAAGTTTAAAAATGTGAATGCTTTTTCCTGACACATCTATTGACTTCTTGATGTTAGATATTCACATTTTTTTCATATATAAATGGAAATTATGTTTTAGTCATTTCCAGCTGCTATGACAAAATACCTTAGACCAGGTAATTTATAAACAACAGAAATGTATTGCTTACAGTTCTAGAGGCTGGAAAGTCCAGGATCAAGACAAGAGGAGATCTGGCATCTGGTGAGGGCTTGCTCTCTTTTTCAAAGATGGCACCTTCTTTGTGTCCTCACATGGTGGAAGGACAGAAAATCTCCCTTTGTCCTCATTTATAAGGACACTAATCCCAATCATGAGGTCTCTGTCCTCATGACCTAGTTATCTCCCCAAAACCCTACTTCTTAATACCAACACATTGGGGATTAAATTTCAACATATGATTTTTGAAGTGACACAACATTCACAAAATAGCAGATTTTAACATTTGTCTTTTAAAACCAACACATGGTAAGATAAAATAATAAATACAAAAACAAAAATTATTATTAGATTTGAAGAAAGAATGACATCTAAATAGTATTAACACCTTTATATTTCAAATAAAAATTTATTTAAAATTTTTTGATATATTTATGGTAATACAGGATAGTGAAATGTAGTGGTATAATAAATAATCTCTTAGAATAGATATTGCCATTTGCTGTGGGCAATAATATTAATAAAAATGTAAGAGTTCTCATTACTTTTGGATGATGTAATATATTTGTCAAATATCTTTCATCAAGATTTGCAAAAGCTGATTGTGTTTTTTGCATCATTTAATGCTAGTTGATTTTTGCATTGATTTTTTTGCATTTTGGTTTTGCAAAATTAAATGTACAATTAATGGGGTTTTTTTCCTCAGATATGAAACCAACAAGAGGTAATTCAATACTGTCCATAATGCATTCAAAATTTGGTATGTACTATAACTTTACATGTTGGAATATGCTGCTGGAGATTTTACCACTTAATGACTTGAACACAAACAAAGAAAAACCTTGCTTAGGCTAGAAATTTATACTTTTTAAACACAGGCCAGTACTGTAGTTATGTAACAAAAATTGAAAAATAAGATAGCCAAAATTTTGGTGTTATGTCTATATGGTAATTAAGAGAGTATTTGGAAATTGGATGTTATATAAAGTATTAATTACATTTCTATGTAAAACCTTATTGTCATGTAGATATAATCTAAAACCTTTGCCATTTGTGCTGCTTAAAGTGTATTGCCAAATTTCCTGACGCAGATTTTCAGAGATAAGCAGAAAACGTTTGTTTTTTTTTCTCTACCTCATTTTTTAATAATCATATCCAGTCCGAATATAAGAAACATGAAATCTGTCTTGATTCCTCAAGCCTTATTTACGTAATTGTAATAAATAGTAGTTAACAAATTCTTCAATATAATCATCTGTAAGGCACAGCCTAATTTCTCTGGAAAATAAAATTATAAATGAAAACATTCCCTGTTCTCATGTCTCAACATAAAAATGAAATAATAGAAAATTCATCAATACATACTCAACAACATTTCAAAGGAAGCAAATGCAAATATTTTTTAATATCAAATTTAAAAAATGTTTTCATTATGTGTCTAAATTTATGAACAGTCATATATGTGGATAATTTTTTCTGAAAGCAATGAATTTATACCTTATAAAAGTACTAAAAATTGTATATATTTTTAGTCAAATATTCCTCTCAGAGAAACATATATTTAATTGTTATAACTGTAGATATATAGAAGAGTCATTTGCCAGCAAGGATGTTCAATGTAGTGCTACTTGAACACTAAAAAATAATTAACCACTTAAAAGTCAAAGTTGAAAAATGAGGTGAGTAAATTATTCATTGAATCATTCAGATCTACATTATTCATTTGAATCATTCATCAGATCTACAAATACTGCTTTGTTTGTTTGTTTTTTACACCTGTGCTCTCTCCTGGGACTATAGGAGTGAAAAAGATAGGCATCGGTCATGATTTTTTTTCCAACTTCCTTGGAAGAAATACATTATACAAAACATTACTGTAAAGAGGTTGTCCTCTTTAAGGGAAATCCAGAAATGTATAGACATTAAGCTATTTTACGAGTCACGAAATGTCTCCCCGAATCAATGCAGGCAAGTGCAGGTCCTAGAGATTTAGTCTAGTGCTGCAGGAAGTATGTGATGAGGAACAAGCTAAGCATATAAAGGGATTGCTGAAAGGCTGATAGGTAAAAGAACCACATGAGTGGGAGGAAATTAAAGTTAAGCATGGCTCAAGCCCAAATTTCAAAAATTTTATTAACAAGAGATCTTGCTGGAAAGAAGTCAAGGAAAATATAGATTTGAAAGAATCATTGTAAGGTAAGGGAGGAAATTTGGACTTATACTAAAAGAACAACAAAAAAATTAATACAGGGGCTTGATGAGAATGACCTGGTCAGTTTAATGGCAGGAAAAATTGATACTGGAAAGAAATTTAGCAAAACTATAGTTGGAATAAAATAAGGTGGAAGGACCTAAAATCTATGACTACAAGTAGAATTAACAAAATTTAGAGACTAATTAGAGAGTAGGGGATAGAGAAATGTTTTGTCCCCTCAACTCCTAGGTATTTTAGTGAATAGTAGAGTTATATACAAAAATAGGAACCCCTAGAGGAAAGGCTGGTTTGTGTGGAGAAATGATACATTCAACAGTTGACTTTAAGATCCATAATAGGGGTCGACCCCATGGCATACTCAGGAGAGTGCGGCACTGGGAGCGCAGCAGCGCTCCCACTGTGGGTTCAGATGCTATATAGGGATGGCCGACGCGCTCACTGGCTGAGCGTGGTGCGGCAGGTCACAAAAAAGACAAAAAAAAAAAAAAAAAAAGATCCACAATAGACATAGAAAGCCATAACCAGAGATATGTAAACCAAAATGTAAACAGCATTGTTCTCTTGGTAGTAAGATTGTAATAAACTCTTTCATATTTTCCTGCAATTTCTAAGTTGCTCAGAGTAAACATATATGCCATTGATATAAAGAAACCAAACTTTTTAAAGGACAGATTTAATAATGCATGTCAACATGGTCGAAATAGAGAATTATCCTGAGATATTGGCTGAAAAATGACCTTATAATCTTTTTGCTAACCACTTCTAAGTTTTCAAACAGTATTGCATACTCTTATGGTTCTTGTTCCTTAAAAACAAAGGCAGTGAGGTTGGATTTAATTATCTGGCCCATGATATTACACCAGGGTTACAGGAGAATAAGTGTATATAAACTTTGTTCTTACTACAGCATTTAGTAGAAAGCAGTACAATGAAGTTTTGGAAGACTGCATAAACAAAGTTCTTTTTGATTTAAGCATACAATGAATACTTATGCATGTGATATCTTAGAAGTGAATTATACATCACTTTTTCTTTCTCTGAGAACTAGCTAATGTGTTGGGTTAAAATTATGTCAACACAGAGAAAAATGTGGCCATAGATTTATTCCTGTATATGTTACATATTTGCAACAATTCTTGATGTTTATTACAATCTTGTACATAAATACACCAATGTTTTGGGTCAAATATTCAAAAGTATATAAAAAATTTTAACCCTTTTTCATGAATTTAAATTGTCTGCTAAGAAATTAAAACCACAAGGCTATTTTATGTACTCTTCATAAATTCTCATACATGATACATGTACTGATATTTGTGAGGATTAAATTGGTTAACACATATAAAGTCCTTGGAACAGTGTTTGGCACATAGTAAACACTCTACTCAGTTAAACTGTTAAAAATGCATAGCTGCATGGCAAATACTGGTAAGTTTGCTATTACTAGATATATAGTGAATATTTAAAATTGTGGTACTGTGTTGGGATTGGGAATTTTTTTACCAAAAGAAACTTTTGAAAAATAATAGTTGTTCATATTCTGGTGTGGTTTCAGAGTAGTCCTCCCTTAATTTACATTTGTAGATTTTCTGTGAAAACAAGTACAGACAAAATAAATCCCCATTCTATGTTTATGGAAACATTGTCTGAATGTGAATCAAAGTACTTTTTTTCCTGGTGAATCCTTGTATAATGGTATTATTATGATAGAAAGAAAGAAGGGCAGTTTTACCTTAGTTTATTGATTACAGAAAAATATGCAAATAACAACTTGGAAAATAGGAAAGTTGAGAAAGCAAAAAGGAAACAGTGAAGGAGATGAAACTTGGTTTAATAATCATACCTAAAATTATTAAATTTTCTGTAAATTTGTGTAAGCACACAATCTAAATCTTAGAAGTAAGTTTCACTCAAAACCTAGGAGAAGAAGAGTGGGAGGAAGAAAATTCATACTGAAAGGTTTCCTACTCAGCAAAAGCTATATTGGTACTTACATTCTTTGAAAAAGATTAGATTCTTACACTGGCATTTCTTTTGCATGAGAAAGTCTCACTACCTCCACTTGTACAAGAAGCATTCTTAAGCTAATGGGTGACAGTAGGTTTCTGAAATAATGTGGTTTATTTAAGCTTCACAACACCAGATCTGTTATGGTAGAACAGCTTTTCCTGCCTTTCGTCCCAAGAATTTCTTGACTGTGGAGCACTGCAAAGATTTCAAGTACAGATAGGTCAGTATTTTCTTTTCTAAGACCTCATAACATAGTCATCAAGACTGTTAGGGGTTCACTTGTGTCCCCCCTTAAAAAAAAGACATGTTGAAGTTCTAACCCCCAGTACATCAGAATGTGACATTATAGTATCCTTATAGTAGACTTAATTAGTTAAGATGTGCGATTAATAGGGTGTGGCCCTATTCCAATGTAACTGGTGTCTTTAACAGAAGATGGTAATGTGAAAACACGGAGACACACAGGGAGAGTGTTGTGCAATATCAAAAGCAACAATTATCCTTAGTAGCTGCAAGTCAAGAGACGCTAAAGACTGACTGCAAATCACTGGAAGCTAGGAAGAGGCAAGGAAGGATTCCCCTGTAGGTTTCAGAGGGAGCATAGCCCTGTCAACACTTTGATTTTGGTCTTCTAGTGTACAGAACTGTAAGCTAATAAATTTCTGGTTTTTAAAGCACACAATTTGTGGGTTTTTTTTCACAGCAGACTTAGGAAAAAAATAAAATGACCTGAAAAGCTTTTCATTTAGTCACTGAGCTAGAGATACAATAGTACCTGAATGTACATGTAGACATTTCTTTCTATATGTGTGGTGCAATTTGCTCATTCCATTTCTTCTTTCCTTAATATTAATTTATTTTTTAGGGAACCACTTAATAGTCTGATGTGAACTCACTTTAGTTTGATTCTAGATTCCATTCCACCCCATTATAAATATGACCTTAATTAACCTTAAAATGCACTGGCTTTCAAGAACAGCTTCCTTGAAAATGATGCTACAGTGCTTGCTATTCATTTGATAAAGTAACATGACTTCATAAAGCTATTTGTAGAATTGTCCGTTGAATATTAAAAACTTCCATCACTTGGATCTTAGTAAACATTGTAATATAAATGCAACTTGTCTTGGCTTATAAAAAAGACATTCTGAAAGGCAGAATAGCAAGCTGCCTTTTGAATAGTGTTCATAGATAATATTATGGTAAAACTTTAAAAGGAGTATAATTAAAAGTTGGCTTCAAAGAAATCAAAGAAGTTTAAATTTAGAATTCTAAATATATTTACTTGAAATTGGTAGATTATCCTTACTATAAGTCTTGTTGATTCTACTGTAAAGAAATTGAGAATATATGTAAAGACTTGTTTATTTTGTACTTATATACACTTCTCAGTACCAATTTTCTGTGCTGAAAATTTGACACACTATAATTCAGAAGGTTCTAATTAAAAAAAATATTAATAAGTCTCTTAAGGCACTAGTTAGAAGAAAAATTGAAAGTTCTTGTGATTAAATGGTTGTTTGATCACAGACTACAAAGGTACTTGTTGCAGAGCTAATAATGGGCTTTTATCAAACAAATATATGTCAACTTTCTGTTAAAAGGGACACTCTATAAAGCTGTAATTACTACTAATATTTTTTAAGTAGGCAAAAAGTCAGGGAATGGTTTAAACAAATGAAGGCACATACACAAAACAGAAGTCTTACTCAATATCTGAATATTTCAGATACTATTTTCCTCAGCAAAATTTAAATCAAAATGAGAGTAGTTTGAACAAATGTAAAGAAAATTACTAAATTCAATATAGTATTTTAGATCTTTCCATTAAGTAATAAATATTTCCCTGTTTTCCTGTCATACAATTGTCTAATCATCATATTAGAGGCTTGCTTTCTGTCATTTAGAAATAACTTATCTAATTTAATTCCCACCATTAGCAACATAGCTTCTCTGTCATCAACAATAAAACAGAACAAAGTCAAAACCAGACTTTTCACATTCCACCCTTTCCCAAACCCCTGCATCTTTTTAGTTCCTCCCCGAGTACTTTTTCCTGACTTAATACTAGCAAGGTCTCTTGGCACCCTGTTGGCCCTCTACCCTGATCCTGCCTGTAGTTCATCCTGTACTTCACCACAGAGAAATCTAGAAATTATATTTTTGTCAGATATTTTACAAAAGTATTGAACACATGTAAATAAAGCCCAGCTTATTTTAGTAATTCCAGTTGGTAAATTCTGTCAGTATTCAACTACTGTTTGTTAATCTTTTTAACCTGTGAAAAATTAAACTTATTTTAACTTGTTTTCTACAAAGGCAGCACAGTTAAAATTGAATGTCAAGGAATTCCAGGAATATATAAAGAATATGCCTTGAAAACAAAAGTAGAATAATTTAAAGGTGTATTATATTGTGTTCAGATACTGCTTAACCCACATAAAAAATGAAGATTGACAGAAAAAAAAAGCATTCTGTATACCAATATTTCAAATATATACTTAAGAAGAGCAGGTATCTTGTCTGTGTGCATGTGTGTCTGAAAATTTATAAGAATAAATGATTTATGGAAATATATAGAAAGCAGAAACAAAAGAAATATCATTGTTTTCTCTGTATGTTTCTTGTTGTTACCTTTGTGACACTTAAAAATGTGACTAAATATATTGAGATTTAATATTTTATACTTTAAATTGAAGCATTTGGAAACATGCATACTTTATATTTTTATCTAATAAACTCATTATCAGATAATTAAAATTACATTATACAAGTTAAACAAAGCAAGAATAGCATAAGAAACTACAAGAAACAGGCTACAAGTGCCTTCTGTTAAAACGCTTATCACATATGTTTACCAAATTGGAAAGCATTTAAGAGAAAACACTGATGCATTCTTTAAAATCAACTTTTTTCTCAGTCTTAAAATTGCTCTAGCATAAGTTTACTCTTAATATTAAAATTATGGATTATTCTGTAATATGTCTTGATTTCTATGACTCTATTGATGTCCAGTGATTTCATAATTGTTCTACTGACAGTTTCAGCATTNTAAAATGCTTATCACATATGTTTACCAAATTGGAAAGCATTTAAGAGAAAACACTGATGCATTCTTTAAAATCAACTTTTTTCTCAGTCTTAAAATTGCTCTAGCATAAGTTTACTCTTAATATTAAAATTATGGATTATTCTGTAATATGTCTTGATTTCTATGACTCTATTGATGTCCAGTGATTTCATAATTGTTCTACTGACAGTTTCAGCATTAAAGCCCTTGACATGTTTAAATTTTCTTTCGTTATCATGTTTCTGTATAACAGGCTCTTTCTATCATAAATCTGAACTACTGCAATTAGTGCAGTTATTACTGCAAAACCTATTTCTGCTAAACAGATGTTTCTGTTTAACTATCTAGAATAAATTTTAGTGATTTTATGAGCAGGCCATCCAAGGCCATGCGTCCTACCAAAAGCCTATCCTAAATCTGCCATTTGTCTCCAAATGTCACTCTTAAATATTTGGCAACACCTATTATTAAGTCTCTTTGAAAAAATCATCAATATTTGATTATTTTATTAACAGCTTTTTTACTAGTGATTACTGGAAATCTTAGACTTTATGTTTGACCCTAGTATTCAAGATCAAACACTTTAAAAGTACATTTCATTAAAAGACATTTAAAATATACCGCATAATTTCTTAACTCCGGTATTTTCACTGGGAATGTAGACCTTCTTTCTTACTTAAGCTAAAGTTCAAAAACAGTTAAAATTAGGTTGAGAAATACAAAGAAAAAATGTACATATAGAGAAGGGTTATCTTTGACACTAATGATGTTTCCGTGGATATTGCAGTAGAGCAGATAAGAAAAGTTTTTACATTAGAATTTGAAAAAAATTCAGCTCCAAGAAAAGACAAAGTTATTCTCAACATCCCATATTTTTTTATATATTTCAGTCTTACAATAAATTGGAAAATCATCATGAGAGTAGTCCTTAGTGACTAATAGCACAAAGAAATAACATTAACAATTCTGAGAAACTGAAATTTTACAGAAACACATGACTCTATCCTTTCATTATTCTTTCCATTACACATTAAATAAAACTAGTTGAAATTATGTAACTCAGACACAGTGATTTAATCTTGTCAATTGGTTAGGCCAGAGATTTCATTCTATAAAATAGTGTTGTAAGTAATGTTAGATGGAAAGACATTCCTTGATTCTTTCTGAAATGTGTTTTCCTTGCCTAATGATAATACTTAAATTTTTTGCCTGTTTCAACTGCAGTATTAATAAAGTAAGAATTATTTCTGCATAGTGAAATTAGTCAAGAAAATTATATGCAGTTGAGTACAGTTTAGTGCATGACTAAAAGAGCCTTTGTGATTAACTTGGATAACACTGGTTTGTTTGCATGTTTATTTTTTATTGTACTTTATACTTGAAATATCCCTGTTTATCTGAGCAATATTCAATGGTACATAAAAAATGCAGTAGTATAAACAGAATACAATTAAAAATATACAGTACTGGTTATGAAATGATCTCTTCTCCTACTTTTGTGCTGCTACTTTAGCCAAATTTTATGCTTCATGATTCCAGTAACATTTCTTGTAACTTCCCTGCTTTGGATCTACCATTTTTTTTTT
>NW_007731020.1:35628-39473 GCF_000696425.1 Galeopterus variegatus | reverse complement strand
CTTCATGATTCCAGTAACATTTCTTGTAACTTCCCTGCTTTGGATCTACCATTTTTTTTTTTTTTTCCTTTTTGTCTTTTTTCGTGTCTCGCAATGGATCGCAACCCTCAGTGTCGCGCCCGTACGGGACCGGCAACGGGATCACAACCCTCGGTGTCACGCCCGCACCTTGCTCAGACAGTGAGCGGGAACCGGTCTGTATGTGGGATCCGAGCCCTCGGCGGGAGCGCCGCCGCACTCCCAAGCGGCGCACTATAGCAGTGCGCCACTGGGCCGGCCCTGGATCTACCATTTTGAGCTTTACATTATTCCTCTTAAAGAAACTTGTCTCTGTTTATCTAAATCTTCCTTCTATTGAATAGGTCATATCAAATGTCACTGTTCATGAGGACTTTTTAAATAAAAGTTGTTTTCTAGCATCTGAAATTCCATAAACATTTGCCCTACCATTCACAACCATGTGCTCACTTTCTTTCCAATGTTCAAGTAGGCCTAAGTATTAACTCTCATCTTGTGCCCATTTTCTACCAACCTGCTGTATTTCTATAGTCACTAGCATCAAGAGAATTTTGAATTAGCCATTAATGATTCAAAATTTGTCCACACCGCTCCAATACCTACTTTCCTCCTCAATTCCTATTTCACAGAAAAAATGAAAACTATCAAAATGGATCTCCCTACAGATCTACAAATCCACCTGAACACTTGTTCTCACATTAATCCTTCTTCTTATGGTTTCTCTTCAAATAATTTTTATACTTTAAATCTTTCTTAATCCATTTTATAGAGGTATCAGTTTACATTTTTATGCCATATATTTTCCTAAAATCTCTCATATTTATTTTTGATGGAGTTTGGATGTGTTGTCCCCTCCAAAACTCATGTGGAAATTTGATCTCCAATGTGGCAGTGTTGGAAAGTGAATGAGTCATGGGGGTGGATCCCTATGAAAGGATTAATGCTCTCCCTGGGGGAGGGGGGTAGTGAGTGAGTTCTCGCTCTATTAGTTCCCATGAGACATGATTGTTTAAAGGACCCTGGCATCTTCTCTTTCTCTCTGGCTTCCTCTCTCTCTTGCTTCCTTTCACCATGTGATCTGTTTGCACCAGCCTGCTGTCTGCTGTTTTTCCACCATGAGTAGAAGCAGCCTAGGCCCGTGCCAGATGCAGCTGTCCCAGAATCATAAGCCAAATAAACACCTTTCCTTTATAAATTACCCAGTCTCAGGTATTTCTGTCATAGCAACACAAAATGGACTAAAACAATTTCCAAGCAATATTTGATTACTTATTAGTACCTTATTTTTCTGCTGTAGACATCTTAGAAACGATGAATCAAGCATAAATAAGAAAAGCAAAATAAACTATGGAAAGCTAAGTATTCTGAAAATTTGTATATCTATTTTTCTGGTCTGTTTTCTCCACAGAAAGACAGGCAGATATTTTGTAATTAAACTAGTAATATATCACACAAACTTTCTATGTATCTATAAATGTTGATATGGCACAAATTGTATTCCAGCTGTCTTCACAATCTAATTGCTTCCTCTCTTTTTCAAGAATTATTTTGGTCAATTATTTTTTTCTTATTTTGGGTCCTTGATCCCCTTTACTTTATCTTTTTCTTTCTGTATGTACCGAGTGTTTTTCAACCAAAAACGGAAGCAAAGAAATATCCTCCTTCATTGGATTTTCTCTTACATCTCTGTGCTTTCTCTCATCACTAAATTTCTTTGAAGAGATTTCCATATATCTTGAATTTCCTTCTTCAGATCTTGCTAATTTCTTTGTAAACTTAAACTTAGTTTCTTACCAAAATTTCTGTGGAAGTGCTGTTTTGAATGTAATGAATGCACCCTTAATTTGAAATTATAATTTATATTTTTGTCCATTTGCATGCTTTTGACAAACTAGAGCATTCCATTCACTGGCCACCATTTTCTCCTTGAAATTATGTCTTCGATCACTGTATTAGGGTAATCCAGAGAAACAATCAATAGGTGTATAGCTAATGCATGTACATAAATATAGAAAAAGTATATTGATACTGTGATGGCATTGGCTGACCAAGATCTTCCCCACTTCTGCTTGTAGTTCTCTGAATAAACGTAGAATATACCAAGAATGCAATGTCCTGAGATATAAAGAAACTGTGTGGAACAACCCAGGCTATGTCCTCATCCCTCCTAAAACAGGATGTTCCAAGAAGCTTGAGCTTAGCAATTCATATTGCATCTAAGGTATAAAAACTCAAAGCAGAGTGCTTTCAGGGTCCTTCTTCTGTGGTGCAAAGTGGAACACAGACCAGACTCCATGTACCCTAGGCAGCTTTCCAAAGTCTTGGGGTTCCAGCTTGATATGGACCCTAGGCTTCTATTTATTCTTGTTTCCTACCTGTGAGTAGTACATCTGCTTTGCCTGACTCGTGCAAGTGTTGTGTCTCACCAGACTCATGCAAGTGGTAGAGGTACTGGGGCTCCTTTTGCTCTTTGCAGCTATGGTGTTGGAACTGCTGTGGTAGCTGGGTCTACTCTAAGCCCCTGCCATGTATACCTACAAACCAACTTATATATATGTAGTCTCACACACACAGGCAGGAGAGAGAGCTATCTATGTCTATATATCTATATATCTGTAAGGAATTGGCTCACAAAGTTGTGGAGATTTGCAAATCTAAAATTTGTAGACTGGGCCAGTAGGGTGGAAATTCAGGTAATAGGTGATGTTTCAGATTGAGTCTAAAATCCACAGGAAGATCAGGCAGGCTGGAAACACTGGCAGGGTTTCTATGTTTGCAGTGTTGAGGAAGAATTCTTTGTTCTTCAGGAAACTTCAGTCTTTGCTCCTAAGGCTTTCAACTGACTGAATGAGGCCCAGCCACTTTATAAAAAGTAATCAGCTTATTTGTCGGGTCTGCCTCCAGCCAAACCAAACAGCCCTTGCCTTGCTATCAGTCTCTCCCTTGGTGTTCCTTCTGGTGGGCAAGCGAATTGCCCAGATTCCTCTTTTGCTCCAGTCCCCGTTGGGAGGAGATGGGGGAAGAGAGCCGTGAAGAGAGGTGAGCACATCCTCCAGCCCCAATGAGCCCATTAAAGGACACTCAGACATGGCGGGGGTTCTGTCAAGCAGTTCCATTTATTATCACACAAGCACTTCCTTTTAAAGGCAAATGGGGAAGGGAGGTTGTTACATCCTCCAATCAGCTTAAAGGTTATGAGAGCATGCATCCTGTCTCAATGCCTAGCTATTACAATCACGCAGTGTTCATGAGTGTGGAAGCGCGTATTTGGCCAATAAGGGCTTAGGCAAGGTTCCCGCAGACACCCCCACCCTANCGCCCTTGTGGGCCCATAATGGCACCACTTGTAATGTCACTTAAGGTGGCGTTAGTTTTTAGGGCCTGACCTCACTCCCTTTTTGTTTTAATAAGGCAGCTGGAGGCGGCTAACCTTCCCAGCCTCGCCTCCATTCCCTCTTGTGACTGTGCCTATCTTAGGTTGTTTCCCTCTGGAAATTTTACCCATCATTGACTATCCGGTCAAGTGGGGGTGGGGCAGAGCCTTATAACTTGGTGTTGATTTTTTGAAGGGCCATATTGACCTAAGGGCTGTCAGGGCTTTCATTATGGGCCACCTCCTCTACCATCTGGGTGAGCATTATGAGAGAAGTGGTGTTGCGCCTTATAAAGGTGAATGCATTCTCTCTTGGGGCATAAGGTCCCAAGATGATTAAGACAAGGAAAATGGCTAGGGGGCCCACCAGGGAGGACAGCACGGTGGTGAGCCACGGGGAACTTGAAAGTCAGCTTTGGAACCAATTACTATTGGCTTCTCGCTCTTTTTTTGC
>NW_007731020.1:33663-35320 GCF_000696425.1 Galeopterus variegatus | reverse complement strand
AGGGAATCTTTGACCACTCCAGAGTGGTCAGCGTAGAAGCAGCACTCTTCTTTGAGGGCAGCGCATAATCCTCCTTCCTGTAAGAACAACAGGTCTAGTCCACATCGATTCTGTAAAACAACTTCAAAAAGTGATGTTAGCGATTTTTTTAAATGTGATATAGAAACCTCCAAGCGGCCAAGATCTACGTCCACTGCCTCCCTAAAGGAAGCTACCTGTTGATGTGCCAAGGCTATTCCAGCGGTGCCAGTACCCGCTCCAATAACTCCCAAGAGGGAGCTATTGGCCATCGCAGCTGCTCCTGTGGCCTGCTTATTTCGGGTCTGCTTATTTCAGGTTTTGGGGGCGGTGAGATTTGCCACAGTGCTGAAAAAGGGTTTGTTGGCACCTATGCAGGAACCTTTGCCAAGGACCCACGGGAAGGTGAGTCTGGGGTTGGTAGCATTGGGCAACGCTAATGCTTGATTTATCTCTGTCTGCACAAGGCACTCTTCTTTAAAAAGGCACAGAACTTGATAAAGAAGTTTGGGGGGGAGGACAGCCTTGTAGAGCATTTTCCACAGGCTGCGGACTGCTGGGGGTTCCCAGTGAGCCATAACAGGAAAAACCTATGGCTCTGCTGGGGGTGTTTTTCTAGCCTCTTCCACTTCTTCAGGTGCCGCTTTTTCTCCTTCGGCTAAACTTTGGTGGGGTGAGTACGCCGGGAGAGGTGGGCTCAGGGTAGGGGTATAGGTATCACTCAATGGCTCAGGGCCTTGCATTTGCAGCTTTGTATCCTTTTTTCTCTCCTCATCGAACTGCACACAATCCCTTTCTGCCCCTTCCTGATGCTCAGGATGGAAGCAAAGCTTTAGGGTAGAGATGGTTAGGTAGAACCCTAAGGGGGGGATCTAGCCCATGACTAATCTCGTTCTTTCTGGCCAGGATCTGAACCCGGTCCCAAGTCTCATACAAGAACAAGTTGGACGAAGGTGCCCAAGGGGCCACCTGCACCACATGATGCCAGGCATTGGTGATCATGGAGTCAGATATTTCTAGCCCTCTTCTTTTTAACATGTACTTTAGAACTTTGCAGGCTGTCTCCTCACTCTTTCCACACACACTTCCCATGTTGCCCTGTGAGGAAGGGACTAAGGGAGCAACAGGGCAGAGAAGTGCACATACTTCCCCCTGTTATGGTACTCACCCTGACATGAAGGCGGATTACTGCACAGTGAATACCGCGGCTGCGGGGACACTCCGTTGGTTGATCACCCTTCCTCAACCTTCTTCAGGACTGAGCAGCTGGGGGACTCACTCGCTCACCTTTCAACCACGAGTTTTAAAAAACGCCTCACACGGGGCACCACTCTGTCAGGTCAGCCGTCGGCTGACCCGCACAGCCCTAGCCTCACTATCAGTCTCTCCCTTGGTGTTCCTTCTGGTGGGCGAGCGAATTGCCCGGATTCCTCTTTCCCTCCGGACCCCGTTGGAAGGAGATGGGGGAAGAGAGCCATGAAGAGAGGTGAGCACAGCCGCCGGCCCCAACCAGCCCATTAAAGGACACTCAGACGCGGCAGGGGTTCTGTCGAGCAGTTCCGTTTATTATCACACAAGCACTTCCTTTTAAAGGCAAATGGGGAAGGGAGGTTTTTACATCCTCCAATCAGCTTAAAGG
>NW_007731020.1:24753-32718 GCF_000696425.1 Galeopterus variegatus | reverse complement strand
CCTATGAAAGGATTAATGCTCTCCCTGGGGGAGGGGGGTAGTGAGTGAGTTCTCGCTCTATTAGTTCCCATGAGACATGATTGTTTAAAGGACCCTGGCATCTTCTCTTTCTCTCTTGCTTCCTCTCTCTCTTGCTTCCTTTCACCGTGTGATCTGTTTGCACCAGCCTGCTGCCTGCTGTTTTTCCACCATGAGTAGAAGCATCCTAGGCCTGTGCCAGATGCAGCTGTCCCAGAATCATAAGCCAAATAAACCTCTTGCCTTTATAAATTACCCAGTCTCCGGTATTTCTGTCATAGCAACACAAAATGGGCTAAAACAATTTCCAAGCAATATTTCATTACTTATTAGTACCTTATTTTTCTGTTGTAGACATCTTAGAAACTATGAATCAAGCATAAATAAGAAAAGCAAAATAAACTATGGAAAGCTAAGTATTCTGAAAATTTGTATATCTATTTTTCTGGTCTGTTTTCTCCACAGAAAAACAGGCAGATATTTTGTAATTAAACTAGTAATATATCACACAAACTTTCTATGTATCTATAAATGTTTCTATGGCACAAATTGTATTCCAGCTGTCTTCACAATCTAATTGCTTCCTCTCTTTTTCAAGAATTATTTTGGTCAATTATTTTTTCTTATTTTGGGTCCTTGATCTCCTTTACTTTATCTTTTTCTTTTTGTATGTACCGAGTGTTTTTCAACCAAAAACAGAAGCAAAGAAATATCCTCCTTCATTGGATTTTCTCTTACATCTCTGTGCTTTCTCTCATCACTAAATTTCTTTGAAGAGATTTCCATATATCTTGAATTTCCTTCTTCAGATCTTGCTAATTTCTTTGTAAACTTAAACTTAGTTTCTTACCAAAATTTCTGTGGAAGTGCTCTTTTGAATGTAATGAATGCACCCTTAATTTGAAATTATAATTTATATTTTTATCCATTTCCATGCTTTTTGACAAACTAGAGCATTCCATTCACTGGCCACCATTTTCTCCTTGAAATTATGTCTCCGATCACTGTATTAGGGTAATACAGAGAAGCAATCAATAGGTGTATAGCTAATGCATGTACATAAATATAGAAAAAGTATATTGATACTGTGATGGCATTGGCTGACCAAGATCTTCCCCACTTCTGCTTGTAGTTCTCTGAATAAACGTAGAATATACCAAGAATGCAATGTCCTGAGATATAAAGAAACTGTGTGGAACAACCCAGGCTATGTCCTCATCCCTCCTAAAACAGGATGTTCCAAGAAGCTTGAGCTTAGCAATTCATATTGCATCTAAGGTATAAAAACTCAAAGCAGAGTGCTTTCAGGGTCCTTCTTCTGTGGTGCAAAGTGGAACACAGACCAGACTCCATGTACCCTAGGCAGCTTTCCAAAGTCTTGGGGTTCCAGCTTGATATGGACCCTAGGCTTCTATTTATTCTTGTTTCCTACCTGTGAGTAGTACATCTGCTTTGCCTGACTCGTGCAAGTGTTATGTCTCACCAGACTCATGCAAGTGGTAGAGGCACTGGGGCTCCTTTTGCTCTTTGCAGCTATGGTGTTGGAACTGCTGTGGTAGCTGGGTCTACTCTAAGCCCCTGCCATGTATACCTACAAACCAACTTATATATATGTAGTCTCACACACACAGGCAGGAGAGAGAGCTATCTATATCTATATATCTATATATCTGTAAGGAATTGGCTCACAAAGTTGTGGAGATTTGCAAATCTGAAATTTGTAGACTGGGGCAGTAGGGTGGAAATTCAGGTAACAGGTGATGTTTCGGAATGAGTCTAAAATCCACAGGAAGATCAGGCAGGCTGGAAACACTGGCAGGGTTTCTATGTTTGCAGTGTTGAGGACGAATTCTTTGTTCTTCAGGAAACTTCAGTCTTTGCTCCTAAGGCTTTCAACTGACTGGATGAGGCCCAGCCACTTTATAAAAAGTAATCAGCTTATTTGTCGGGTCCGCCGCCGGCCGAACCAAACAGCCCTTGCCTCGCTATCAGTCTCTCCCTTGGTGTTCCTTCTGGTGGGCAAGCGAATTGCCCAGATTCCTCTTTTTTCCAAAGTCTTGGGGTTCCAGCTTGATATGGACCCTAGGCTTCTATTTATTCTTGTTTCCTACCTGTGAGTAGTACATCTGCTTTGCCTGACTCGTGCAAGTGTTATGTCTCACCAGACTCATGCAAGTGGTAGAGGCACTGGGGCTCCTTTTGCTCTTTGCAGCTATGGTGTTGGAACTGCTGTGGTAGCTGGGTCTACTCTAAGCCCCTGCCATGTATACCTACAAACCAACTTATATATATGTAGTCTCACACACACAGGCAGGAGAGAGAGCTATCTATATCTATATATCTATATATCTGTAAGGAATTGGCTCACAAAGTTGTGGAGATTTGCAAATCTGAAATTTGTAGACTGGGGCAGTAGGGTGGAAATTCAGGTAACAGGTGATGTTTCGGAATGAGTCTAAAATCCACAGGAAGATCAGGCAGGCTGGAAACACTGGCAGGGTTTCTATGTTTGCAGTGTTGAGGACGAATTCTTTGTTCTTCAGGAAACTTCAGTCTTTGCTCCTAAGGCTTTCAACTGACTGGATGAGGCCCAGCCACTTTATAAAAAGTAATCAGCTTATTTGTCGGGTCCGCCGCCGGCCGAACCAAACAGCCCTTGCCTCGCTATCAGTCTCTCCCTTGGTGTTCCTTCTGGTGGGCAAGCGAATTGCCCAGATTCCTCTTTCCCTCCGGTCCCCGTTGGGAGGAGATGGGGGAAGAGAGCCGTGAAGAGAGGTGAGCACAGCCTCCAGCCCCAATGAGCCCATTAAAGGACACTCAGACACGGCGGGGGTTCTGTCGAGCAGTTCCATTTATTATCACACAAGCACTTGCTTTTAAAGGCAAATGGGGAAGGGAGGTTGTTACATCCTCCAATCAGCTTAAAGGTTACGAGAGCATGCATCCTGTCTCAATGCCTAGCTATTGCAATCACACAGTGTTCATGAGTGTGGAAGTGCATATTTGGCCAATAAGGGCTTAGGCAAGGTTCCTGCAGACACCCCCACCCTACTTCCTCCTGGCGCCATCTTAGGCTGCCACGTTAATACGCCCTTGTGGGCCCATAATGGCACCGCTTGTAATGTCACTTAAAGTGGCGTTAGTTTTTAGGGCCCGACATCTCTCCCTTTTTGTTTTAATAAGGCAGCTGGAGGCGGCTAACCTTCCCAGCCTTGCCCCCATTCCCTCTGGTGACTGTGCCTATCTTAAGTTGTTTCCCTCTGGAAATTTTACCCATCATTGACTATCCGGGCAAGTGGGGATGGGGCAGAGCCTTATAACTTGGTGTTGATTTTTTGAAGGGCCATATTGACCTAAGGGCTGTCAGGGCTTTCATTATGGGCCACCTCCTCTACCATCTGGGTGAGCATTACGAGAGAAGTGGTGTTGCGCCTTATAAGGGCGAATGCATTCTCTCTTGGGGCATAAGGCCCCAAGATGATTAAGACAAGGAAAATGGCTAGGGGGCCCACCAGGGAGGACAGCACGGTGGTGAGCCACGGGGAACTTGAAAGTCAGCTTTGGAACCAATTACTATTGGCTTCTCGCTCTTTTTTTGCACTTTTCTAGCCCTTCTCTAAGCTTAGCTAGGGAATCTTTGACCACTCCAGAGTGGTCAGCGTAGAAGCAGCACTCTTCTTTGAGGGCAGCGCATAATCATCCTTGCTGTGAGAACAACAGGTCTAGTCCGCATCGATTCTGTAAAACAACTTCAAAAAGTGATGTTAGCGATTTTTTTAAATGTGATACAGAAACCTCCAAGCGGCCAAGATCTACGTCCACTGCCTCCCTAAAGGAAGATACCTGTTGATGTGCCAAGGCTATTCCAGCGGTGCCAGTACCCACTCCAATAACTCCCAAGAGGGAGCTATTGGCCATCACAGCTGCTCCTGTGGCCCACTTATTTCGGGTCTGCTTATTTCGGGTTTTGGGGGCGGTGAGATTTGCCACAGTGCTGAAAAAGGGTTTGTTGGCACCTATGCAGGAACCTTTGCCAAGGACCCACGGGAAGGTGAGTCCGGGGTTGGTAGCATTGGGCAACGCTACTGCTTGGTTTATCTCTGCCTGCACATGGCACTCTTCTTTAAAAAGGCGCAGAACTTGATAAACAAGTTTGGGAGGAGAACAGCCTTGCAGAGCATTTTCCACAGGCTGCGGACTGCTGGGGGTTCCCAGTGAGCCATAACAGGAAAAACCTATGGCTCTATTGGGGGTGTTTTTCTAGCCTCTTCCACTTCTTCAGGTGCCGCTTTTTCTCCTTCGGCTAAACTTTGGTGGGGTGAGTACGCCGGGAGAGGTGGGCTCAGGGTAGGGGCATAGGTATCACTCAATGACTCAGGGTCTTGCATTTGCAGCTTTGTATCCTTTTTTCTCTCCTCATCGAACTGCGCACAATCCCTTTCTGCCCCTTCCTGATGCTCAGGACGGAAGCAAAGCTTTAGAGTAGAGATGGTTAGGTAGAACCCTAAGGGGGGGATCTAGCCCATGACTAATCTCGTTCTTTCTGGCCAGGATCTGAACCCGGTCCCAAGTCTCATACAAGAACAAGTTGGATGAAGGTGCCCAAGGGGCCACCTGCACCACATGACGCCAGGCATTGGTGACCATGGAGTCAGATATTTCTAGCCCTCTTCTTTTTAATATGTACTTTAGAGCCTTGCAGGCTGTCTCCTCACTCTTTCCACACACACTTCCCATGTTGCCCCATGAGGAAGGGACTAAGGGAGCAACAGGGCAGAGAAGTGCACGGAATTCTCCCTGTTATGCAGGTGGATTACTGCACGGTGATTACCGCGGTTGTGGAGGCACTCCGTTGGTTAATCACCCTTCCTCAACCTTCTTTCAGGACTGAGCAGCTGGGGGACTCACTCGCTCACCTTTCACCCACGAGTTTTTTTTTTTACCTTTTTGTCTTTTTTCGTGACCGGCAACAGATCGCAACCCTCAGTGTCGCGCCCATACCGGACCGGGACCGGCCACGGGATCGCAACCCTCGGTGTTGCTCCCGCCCCTCGCTCAGCCAGTGAGCGGCCGGTCTGTATGTGGGATCCGAACCCTCGGACGGGAGCGCCACCGCGCTTCCCAAGTGGCGCACTATAGCAGTGCACCACCGGGCCAGCCCCTCACCCACGAGTTTTAAAAAACGCCTCACACGGGGCACCACTCTGTCAGGTCAGCCGTCGGCCGACCCACACAGCCCTTGCCTCACTGTCAGTCTCTCCCTTGGTGTTCCTTCTGGTGGGCGAGTGAATTGCCCGGATTCCTCTTTCCCTCTGGTCCCCGTTGGAAGGAGATGGGGGAAGAGAGACGTGAAGAAAGGTGAGCACAGCCACCGGCCCCAACCAGCCCGTTAAAGGACACTCAACGCGGCGGGGTTTCTGTTGAGCAGTTCCATTTATTATCACACAAGCACTTGCTTTTAATGGCAAATGGGGAAGGGAGGTTTTTACATCCTCCAATCAGCTTAAAGGTTATGAGAGCATGCATCCTGTCTCAATGCCTAGCTATTGCAATCACGCAGTGTTCACGAGCGTGGAAGCGTGTATTTGGCCAATAATGGCTAAGGCAAGGTTCCCGCAGACACTCCCACCCTACTCCCTCCCAGCGCCATCTTAGGCTGCCACGTTAATACACCCTTGTGGGCCCATAATGGCACTGCTTGTAATGTCACTTAAGGTGGCATTAGTTTTTAAGGCCTGACACTTATTTAAAGCCTACTGATTGTAAATGTTAATCACATCTAAAAAATACCTTCTGAGCATCATCTAGACTGGTGCTTGGCCAAATATTTGGGCATCAGAGCCTAGCTAAGTTGACACATAGACTTAGTTGTCACAACCAGTATTTCCTCTTCTACCTATGTAGATTTCAAACTTTTCCATTGATTCTGTTCACTAATTTTTTATCTTTAACACTCTTATCAATTGACCCTATTGTTCCCTCTTCTTTTAACTCTAATTGTTATTTCCAGAAAAATCTTCTACTCACACTGTTGCAAGTATAAGTGTGACAATGGCTCACACATCTGTTTCTCCAACTGTAATTAGTTCCTTAACCTTCATGTCAACATATATTTAACTTAGTATTAGAAAGATCTATGTGGCTGTCACACAGAACCTCATGAGATAAATAGTTCTAAATCTAGTGATAGCACTCGCCTACTATTATTGAGGAATATCCTATTGTTCTTCCAGTTCTGGTAACTCAAAAGACAGATTTGAAAATATTTTTTTTTTTTACATAATAGCTTTCTATATTTTCTAGATTAACTATCCTAGATTAAACTCCAATTTAATAATTAAATGGTGATTAGAGACTTTTCACTACTTGTTCTTAGCCTATTTTTAATTACACCTTGACTCCTTCCTAAAAGAAGCCTTATTTCCAGAATTTTCTCTCAAATGTTTGGTCTTGTTCCTTTTCATGAGCTACTTGGTATGTTATTCATTCAGAAATATTAATTGAGCAAATACCAAGTGCCAGTCACTTTTTGGTTCCCCTACCATCTTGCCTATCAATGGGTTTAGTCACACAGTTTAATGCAGAACCAGTCCTAAAAAGATGCAAAGGGAAACTGAAAATCAGTAAATGCTAAAATCTATAATATTTAAATATATTTGGAATATTTTTATAATGTTAGAGGGTATGAAGTGGCCAGTAGTGAAAAAGTTGTGACTAAAGTCTGCTCTTTTTTTCTTCTTCTTTAATATAAAATATTAGTCTGAGAAATACCAGTCTGAGATTTAGTGAGGTGAAAAATTGCAAAATGTTTAGCTTACATGTCACATAAATTAATGGCTTTATATCCCTTTCTGAGCATGAACTAAATTATATTTTGAGTTCATCCACTTGGGATCCCACCCACTGGGTTAATTAGGATTAACCGATTTTCAAAGATCAGAGGCCACAAGTCAGAAGAGTAAAAGAGGTTTTAAACAGTTGTTGTGTCAAAAAATCTTCACCATGCATATTAAATTAAGATTTTCAAATAAATTAACTGAATAAAGAAGTATTAAAGAGTAGAAAAGTGCAAACAAAAGAGAAAGTTAATAGAAACTGAATTTTAAAATGTCCTTGAAAGATAGAACTATAAAACATAAGATTCTCAACCATTCACTGAGGAAAATGTTTTACAATATTTCTTGCTTAAATTTTAGTTAACCTATTATGTCCCCAGATTTACCTTGATTGTTGGTGTTTATTTTGATATACTGATAATCCTTGCCAAATATTTTTTATAATGTTGAAATTTATTTAAGTATTTTCAATTTAATAATAATCTACTGTTAGGGATAAAAGGAGACAATTCTTTCAAAATTCAACTGAAGTGGTGTTTTAATAGATTTTTGAGTATAAGAATTGTCTGACATTTTATGTTACTCATATTTAATTTTTTGCTTCATTCATTTAAATCTATATTTAAAAGAAAGAGAAGAGATAAATAGAATGAATAATGATCTAATTCTAATTTATATAAGTAATTAGAATTATATGATATCAAATTCTACTTTTGATTATGAGAGTAAGCCAGATAACTATTGATTCTAATAAATGCATGAACACTGATATAAATGAGAAAATAAAGAAAAATTTTACCTAATAATAAATTCATCACATTGATTTCAATAATTTTGTCAAATTTTATGTACATATAAATCAATTCAATTGTTATTGCATTTCAAAGTTTAGGTTTTTTTTTTACTTCATTGAAGTACTTTATCACTGTATGCTAACTTAATGGAGTTTGTGATTTATATTCTTTGCAACATGTTCAAAATTTGTATGCCTAATTCTGTACTGATAACTTTGACTGAAGATTGTCCTTCCTGCCAATATGTATCAATTTTAGGCCTTTCAAAATCAAGATCCTCCCTGATTCTGAGTATGTCAAGCTTTTCACAGTCTTGT
>NW_007731020.1:18465-23793 GCF_000696425.1 Galeopterus variegatus | reverse complement strand
TGAAGAATTTGATATCAAGGCTAGTGAAATGCTACACTTCTTTCAAGGCACAGTAAAAATATCTGAACATTTTGCCATATAAAATCATATTCAATTTTAGGCATGAAGCCATTAACATTGTACTTGTAAACTTCTATGTCCTTGTGGCAATTGAGTTTGTTTTGTTATTATTTACCTGTTTCTAATTGGAAAACATTTTTTATCCTAAATTTTAATAACATAGCCAAATAATTTAAACTTGTAAAGTGATTGCAATTTAGATGCAAACTTACTAGACAAAGAGCTACCTTATTAATGTTTACATTCTCCTTACTAAATATCTAGTCCCATCTTGGATACAAATCTATTTAGTGACTAATTTAAACTGATTGAAACATTTATATGATACACATTTTTAGTTATGCTTCACCTTCTCCAATTTAAAAACACAATGAAATAGCTGACAAGTATATACCCAGTCTGTAACTGACCTATGCAAAGAATGCATTCTTATGATTCTCTTGTTGGAAAAACTATGAATATTTTTATCATAGAAATAAATGGTATAATATAATCACTAGAAATTATTTAATAATAAGGAATACTATTTATTTTAAAACAATATTTCATATCTTCCTTTAATGAATAGTTTAGATACATTTATTTGGCTTATTGCTGAGCTGGCTTGATGAATTGCCAATGATACCGGATAGTGAATGAGAAATTTAGATATTCCATTTCAAAACATCCTGCTTTTTACCTGGGAATATTTGTGAATAAACTGTATTGATTATATATTGCCAGACAGATTTAAGACAGAATCACTGTTACTAGGTCTCCCCTTTAATAAAATCTACTTTGCTTAACACTTAGATCCCTTTTTGTACTGAGGTAGTTAATAATCTAACTGTGAAATTTATTTTATTACAGCATTAGAATTATAGGAACTAGTCCCAGTGCTGAGGATTCTTTTAAAATCTTCTTGTGCTTTCTCACCTGTTTGAAAGATGAATAAAATGTTAATACTTTCTACGAGACAGAAAAATTAATAAAGAAGTTCTTTTTAGACTTGGTACAGAAAGTCAAAAGTGCTTTTCTTTAGTAATTCAGTAACAAGACATTATTTTTTAACACCATTTTATATCCTAGGAAACATCTCTTATTGCTGTCTGATCTTATGGAATCCTCTCCAGGCAAACACAATGTGTGATTCTTTATATTTCCACTCTGGGCCTAGCAGCACTTTTTATACTTTTTCAGCTGTGATTTCTCTGTTATCCTTTTATTCCTTCCAGTCTCCAAAATCATTTTGATAGTCATCCTACCTACCAGCCATCTCCCCTCATTCCTTACTTCATGTCTGTAGTATCTCATTTTCTGCCACTTCCTTTACTTTTGCCCCCAAAATGTCTTGTTTNTTCTTCCTTCCTTCTTTCCCTCCTTCCTTCAAGATTCTTCCCTCTATTCATTTCCTTATTCCTTTAACACTATAGTATCTTTCTCTAAAATCCCATTCTTTATATAACTTATCCCTTTTATGAGGATAATTCTCAAATCTACATGTCTAGAAATGTCTAATTTTCTAATCTTCAATCTCATTCTTCCTATTTATCTTCCATATTTATCTCAGTTCTCTGTTCTTTTCCTTTATCTGCTAATGGAATCACATTAATTCCTTATTGTCCACATTCACATTATTACAGTCATTGTTATATTTTTGTGTGTGTGAATCAATAGGCATTGAATGTTAAAATCAGCATTTTAATTCCAACAACAACTACTCAGTGAGGCAGATGTGCATCACCTCTCTTTGTAGAATATAACATATAGACACTCAAAGAGAGTATTTGCCCATAATTTTTGCAAAGTAATTTTCTCGTTTACGTAATCTCATGGCTGAAAATATCCTTAGTGGCTTCTCCATGATCATTAAATGAAGTCCAGGCATCTTATTCTATTATTGAATGCTTCCTATTTATAGGCCCACAGTAATTCTGTATTTAATTTCCTTAGGATTATCATCATGAGAACTCAGCNAAATTAATAAAGAAGTTCTTTTTAGACTTGGTACAGAAAGTCAAAAGTGCTTTTCTTTAGTAATTCAGTAACAAGACATTATTTTTTAACACCATTTTATATCCTAGGAAACATCTCTTATCGCTGTCTGATCTTATGGAATCCTCTCCAGGCAAACACAATGTGTGATTCTTTATATTTCCACTCTGGGCCTAGCAGCACTTTTTATACTTCTTCAGCTGTGATTTCTCTGTTATCCTTTTATTCCTTCCAGTCTCCAAAATCATTTTGATAGTCATCCTACCTACCAGTCATCTCCCCTCATTCCTTACTTCATGTCTGTAGTATCTCATTTTCTGCCACTTCCTTTACTTTTGCCCCCAAAATGTCTTGTTTTCATACTCAGCATTATTATTATTATTATTATTATTGTACACTTTAGTGAATGCTTATAATTGTAGGCTGCTTCAACATCTATTTCGAAAGCAGTCTTAGCTTTCTAGTGCAGGAGGCAAGGCTCAGCCAACCTTGACAGAGTTTGCAGTTCTACACCACACACAAAGGGCTCAAGCCAGTGGCCAGAGGTAAGAACTTAGAATGAGGACCGGTTAGAATTCTCTCTCCCCTCACAGACTGGGCATCTTGCTTTTGCACTGCTTTCTTTAAAAGGACCATCAAGCATTTGCCTGTAAACTTACAAGTCAAAAAAAAATCAATTATACTTTCAATTTATATTCTTTTTTTTTTTTTTTTTTTGACATCCATGAAAATAGACATTCCAGGTTACCCTCAGTCCTTAGCTATTTTCCTTCTTCCTTCCTTCTTTCCCTCCTTCCTTCAAGATTCTTCCCTCTATTCATTTCCTTATTCCTTTAACACTATAGTATCTTTCTCTAAAATCCCATTCTTTATATAACTTATCCCTTTTATGAGGATAATTCTCAAATCTACATGTCTAGAAATGTCTAATTTTCTAATCTTCAATCTCATTCTTCCTATTTATCTTCCATATTTATCTCAGTTCTCTGTTCTTTTCCTTTATCTGCTATTGGAATCACATTAATTCCTTATTGTCCACATTCACATTATTACAGTCATTGTTATATTTTTGTGTGTGTGAATCAATAGGCATTGAATGTTAAAATCAGCATTTAATTCCAACAACAACTACTCAGTGAGGCAGATGTGCATCACCTCTCTTTGTAGAATATAACATATAGACACTCAAAGAGAGTATTTGCCCATAATTTTTGCAAAGTAATTTTCTCGTTTACGTAATCTCATGGCTGAAAATATCTTTAGTGGCTTCTCCATGATCATTAAATGAAGTCCAGGCTTCTTATTCTATTATTGAATGCTTCCTACTTATAGGCCCACAGTAATTCTGTATTTAATTTCCTTAGGATTATCATCATGAGAACTCAGCACCTGCCTACATCCTCCAAAAGAACTTTCATTTTTATACAGATCATTGTCCAACAAGTGGGAAATAACCATTTCATTAGCAAAAACAACAACAAAGGAACAATATTTCCATCTTTGCTCAGATGGTTCCACCTTTCTATAATGAATTTTCTTTTTCACTTACTTAAGCCAGATGCTTTCAGTAAGACCCAGGGCATAATCTCTTTTTCCAGCAAGCCTGCCTCAACTACCAGTCACCCACACAGAAATATTTAAACCAGTCACGCAGAGATTGTTGTTTATGTTCTGTTTGGGATACATAATATATCTTGAAACAATTGCTCCTATCAGTTTTAGAAAAATTTTAGCCATTAATTTTTAAATCTTTCTTTGCACTATTCTGTCTTATCTCTCTCTCTGGGACATTGATTTTATATATTTAAATATTTTAAAATTTTATTCATGTATTACTTTCTTCTCTCTGTGCTTGTCAGCATTTTTTATTTTTTAGAGCAGTTTTAGATTCCCATCAAAATTAACTGGACTGTCCATGTACCCTTTCCTCCAAAAACCACACAGTTTCCCCACTATCAACATACCTCACTACAGTCATATATTTCTTATAATTGATGATTCTACATTGATACATTACCATCACCCAAAGTCAGTAGTTTATATTAGGGGTCACTCTTGGTGCTGTATATTCCATGAGTTTTGACAAATATATAATAACATGTAGCTGCCATTATAGTATCCTATGGAATAGTTTCAATGCCCAGAAATCTTCTTTGGTGAGAGGTTTCTGTTTAGAACATTTGCTTATTTTAAATTGGGTTGTGTGTCTTCTTATTGTTGAATTTTAGATACTCTTTTTATATTTTGGATACAATGCCTTTATCAGACATGTGTTTTGCAAATATTTTGTCCTAGTTTGTGGCTAGTCTTTTTCATCTCCTAACAATAATATAGCAAAGTCAACATTTTTAATTTTAATAAAGTTTAACTTATCAATTTTTTCTTTCATGGATTGTGCTTTGCATGTTGTATCAAAAATCTCACTGCCAAATGAAGGTCACCTATATTTTCTCCTATGTTAACTTTTTAAAATTTTATCACTTTGCATTTTATATCTAGATATATGACTCATTTTAAGTTAATTTTTTTTAAAGGTGTAAGGTCTGTGTGTAGATTCTGGTTCTTTGTTTTTGTTTTTGTTTCTGTTCTTGACGTTGCAGATGGACATCCAGCTGTTTCAGCACCACTTGTTGAAAAGACTATCCTTTTGCCATTAAATTGCCTTTGCTCCTCTGTCAGCATTGGCTATATCTGTTTGGATCTATTTTGGGGATGACTACTGTGTATCTATGTATCTATTCTTTTATCAACACATGCTTTCCTGATCCCTATAATTTTATAGTAGGTCTCTAAAGTCAAGCAATGCCACACATTCCAACTTTGTTTTTCTTTCTTTTATTGTGTTGGCTCTTTTTCTTCTGCCTTTCCACATGAATTTTGTCAAATCCACAAAAATAGCTTTCTGGGATTTTGATGACTATTGCATTGAATATATAAATTAATTTGGGAAGAACTGACATCTTAGCAATATTGAGTATTCTAATCCATGAACACAGAATGTATTTATATTAATTTAGAGAATAGTGTTCACCTTTTCATTGTCATGTATTTTTTAACATATAAATATAATACAACACATTTCACTGATAATGAACATTTGGATTTTTACTATTTTTTGAATATTACAAATAAAGTGGCTATAAACATTTTTGTACATGTTTTTACACCCCAATGTCTTATGCCAAAGTTGAACATAAAACTATTTATTTTCTTAAAAGTCAAATGGGGAAAAATCTAAAATATGAGTAAAAAAATAATGAGGTAAAAAGGAAGCATGCAAAAATATATTAAAGC
>NW_007731020.1:16376-17522 GCF_000696425.1 Galeopterus variegatus | reverse complement strand
ATGTGCAGTTTTTGTTTGTCAACTACAACTCAATAAAGCTGTCTTAAAAATATAATTTTTCCTAGTAAAAGAAAAAAAAAACAACAAAAAAGCTAGAGTTTGGATTCAGATCTTATTATATATTTTAATACCCTCATCCCCAGAAGGAAATATCAGCCCTAAAACTTACTTAAAACATACTTATAACTCAGTTATTGCTGGCTGTGTATCTGCTATGAGTATCTGTTTTCACATTCCAGTTTTCAAGCTAATTTGAAGTTTTTACAAGACTAATATCTAATTATTATCAATGATTTAATTTTGTAATTTTGTTTCTGTTTATTGACTACAAAGTGTTCAAAGGAAGTTTTAAGTACTGAGTTTTAAGATATTATTGCAATCTCCATGCACACTTTTTTATATGTAAGTTTCAAGTTAAATAAAATATAAGGGACATCAGATTAAGGTAGTATGTTAGATTTCACTTTTTAACTGCCTTCTCTTTCTGAAGAAAAAAGTTTGATCCAAATTTAACAGAGATTACCCAACTGGATACAGATCTCAATTTTCACTAAAAATCAAAAATGCAAACTGAACTGAGTGACTGAGGTGGGGTTAAGTCTTTGCTCTTACAAAGAAAGTATCTGCTGAACAACTGGATGCCTGGGAATTATGACTTTATAAGGTGGAAATAAAAAGACACAAGAACCCAAAGTGGTAAATAGAAGCTCAGTTATACCTAACACTTGTTACTTTACTGAAGTGGTAAGTTATCTAACATTGTTGAGGAGTAATAATTGTAAAGCATCATTGTAAGATCTGTATCTATCTGGACTGAGTGGGAGAGGGATCAAATAGAGTCAAACAATGCAGGAATAACTATTAGTCATGAAGAAATACTGAAATAAAACAAAATTTTAACCATGCACAAACATACAAGATATAGCTATAAATACATGTATGTAGCAAAGAATATAATATCCCTCTCTATAGGATTAAATAGGATAGGGATCATTTACAGTTTTAAGCAAATGTGCGACATTGCAATTAACTTTGCTAGATATTGTAAGAAAAAGGATAATATGACTGAACACTTGGAGCAAAACTTGAGAGTAGAAGCAAACCGTGGGTGACCACGTATTAAAGACACAAGACAAGTAATTAAAA
>NW_007731020.1:0-16235 GCF_000696425.1 Galeopterus variegatus | reverse complement strand
TGAACTTAACAGTAGATTTTATATAACACAAAGGTGAACAGGAAGACAAACTAAAGCAGAGGTGAAAATTAATCTACAAAAATATGTAGAACACAGCATAAGAAACCTATGGGATGCCAAATAGTCAAGCAAACCCTAAGCATCAGTGAGTATAAAGCTGCTTGGATGATTTGTCACACTTCCATAGTTTCAGCCACTAAGCAACAATGAGCTCATATGGATTTAGACAGTTTATTACCTACACAGATAGCATAAGCAAGATCAGCATGTTGTCACCTCCTCATGCCCCTCGCCCCAGAATGATTTTGAAGAGGAGGGGCCAGAGGATAAATGACACAAGCAGTGGGTTGCTCTGTAACAGAGAGTGAATTCTGTGTGTAAGTGGTTTTATAGTCTCTACCTAGTCCTAAATGGATGCAAAGTGTAAAATTCACTGGAACTATGAAGGAAGATGCTTACCTGATTTGTGGCAATTTCCTGCAAGATAGGAAGTCTCCTAAAATTTAGTGAGGCAGTTGAGAAATGGCCTTGTGACAGCTTCTCACAAGACTGTCTTTCCATGTTCCAGGAAGGATGACATGGTGTTCTTCCAAGGCTTGTGTCTTCATGTCTTGTGTGGGGCATGTAGAGGAAACCGGCAGCCATGATGGATCTGTCCCCCTTCAACGGACTCAAGGGAAAGTAGGAAGAAGGAAGAAGAAATACTATGTGCATTATTAGATGACAATTTCCCAAAACTGTTGTTAAGCCATCAATCAATAGGCTGAAGAAGCTCTATGAATCTGAACAGGGAAAAAAAATATGTAAATCCCAAGTAGGCTTATTATTGTTAAATTGATGCCAACCAAATATAGACAGAAAATACTAAAAGCAGCCAGAGAAAGATACATAATTCCTTCAGAAAGCATCAAAAAACTGACATCTAATTTCATAAAACAATGGAAGCCAGAAGATAACTGGGTGCTATGGAGCTAGGAAGACAAAAACAAAAACACCTGCCAATGTGGAATTCTATTCCAGATATACATATGATATAAAAATATTTAATAAAATAAATATTCAGATAATTTATTACAGCACATCTTCACTGAAATTTTTTATAAAAATCTAATTGGCATTTTTTCAGGCAGAAAAAGATAACACACAGGAATGTGAAAATGCAGGAAGAACAAAAAAGCACTAAAAAGGTAAATGAATAGCCCGTTATATTGATTGAGTGAAAAGTAATAGTAATTTCTTAAGAGGATGAAATATATGTGTAATTAATATGCATGATAACAATAATAAGGTCCTAGTATTTTCAGAGATGTAGCAAAGGGAATATTTATATTACTGTAGTATGTCAAAATACATATAAAATTCAGGGTAGCCACCAAAATAACATATAAATGTGTAATTAAAATAGTAGTAATTAAATATGAAATAACCAAAGTGAGTAGGTAATTATGAATCAGGACCAACGATCTTATCAGGAACTATAAAAGAGAGAAAATAATAAAAAAAAAAAAAAAGATCTGGCATAATTGTTATAATAGGAAAAAATATCCAATTATAAATGCTAGAAATAAAATTAATATATATGATAATAAAAGTAAAATGCAGTTAAGAACATAAATCCCATAGTGGATACAGTAAAAGAAAGAATTTTTAAAATGGAAGTTAGCTCCAAAAACACTGCATTGAGAAATAGTAAGTAAATATGTGGAAGATGTGGTAAAATGACTTGATTGAATATATAGAAGCTGCAGAGTAGTAAAATGAAGGAATAGGCAAAGAAATAAAGTTTGAAAACCCAATATTAGAATTATTCAGAACTGAAAAATGTATGTGTCCCTAGATTTTACGTATGTGTGTATAGAGATGTATGTCTGTATGTCTGTGTATAATAAAAACTTTAGCATTTGAACTAAAGCAAAACAAAATATAACGTCTACCAGAAAGATGAATAATTTTAAATGAGTGACATAAACTGAGAGGAATTGTCTCATAAGCATTAATAAAAACCAGTAAAAATAAAATAAAGAATATTCAATGCAATAAAATAAATAACATACTCATACTATTTACAGTAAAAGAAAAGAAAACAGACACTTGTTAAGATGCCATTGACTCTAATTTCACAGATATTAAAAATAAATTGGCATATAAGAATCAGTTTAATTCAATATTCAAAATGCATATTTTACATGTATAGCAAACATTTATATGCTTATACAGATGAAATAATTCTATAAAATGCTGTGCAAGAATGATATGTCAAGCTTGAGATTTGGTCACTCCCTAACAGATGGGGAAAAGAAACTTGAAGTGTGTGAGAAAGACATACTAGAGAGAAATGTTCAATTTTACCTTCAGTTGTTGCTGTTTTTGTTAGACATATTTAAAAGAAAATATTGTGTTCGATATTGTGCTATTCTCTGGCCTTTTCTGTACACTATAAACAGTTCACAATTAAAAAGAGAAAAAAAAATAAATGTTATTTCCACACAAGTTAGGATTTTTCTTGTTTATTGAAAAGTATATTATCATTTTAACAACACTAAATTGAACATTCCATATTAAATATGCACAATAAACATTTGATACTGCAATTTCAGAAAGCCTAAAATATAAAGAAAAAGTTTTGGAATCTTAAAAATATAGTAGTTTTTTGATGTGACTGCATTTACACAAGTTTCGATGGATAGAGACCTCTTTGCATAATAAGAATTTAAGGATAATATGTCGTTTTTCACATGAAGGTGTTTTTCATTGTTCCCCTGAGGACTGTTTGTTTCACTGTTGTGGAAGCTGTCTCTGCAGAAGAATTTGTATCTTATCTCCCCGTAATAGCTTATATTTGCAAAATGTCATCAACATCTTACTTCCTCTTTTTGTTGTATGAATCAAAAAAGCTTAACATTCTTGATTCAACTCCAGAATTTGTTTATCTTAGCAAAGAAAAATATCAATCACTGAGTAACATCCTCAGAGTCACCTGTGGTTTTAGAGGTATACATTATTAACTGCAAAGTGATTCCACGAATGAACCAATAGACAGGGGGAGTACTTGACCTATTAAACATAGCTATGGGATTCCTCAGATAATGTATTCCACCAGTAGCAGCCCCAGGTAAATTCAAGAGACTAATTTGGTTCCTCTTCAAATTGCATTCAATCAATGGCTCAGTCCATTTGGAAAATCAATATCCACAACTATCATCTTAGAAGAACCTCATTATTCAGCAAAACCTAATTATCATAAATACTTGCTCTATTACAACAGCTCTCCACTATTGTGTTAAAATTATGAAATAAGATTGTGCTGACATTTTTAGTGAGTGAATCTGTAACAGCAACAGGAAATTAGCTTTCTGTACTATAATATGCTATTACATTTTTCTACTGTGATTCTTTTTTCTATTTTGGTGATTTGACTGTTCAAAATTAATCTGGAGCTATACTAATCATCACCTCTTTCAACTTTATAAATTCATAGAAATAATGATGGAAAGAAGGGCTGAAAATCTCCTCACTAGTCTCAAAAAGCACTGAGAAATAGCTGCAAATTAAAAACTAATTTAAAGCAAACTACATATACAGCTATTTATAAGATAAATACTTTCAACTTCAGATGAAATAACTGCATTAAAGAACTAAATATACTAGAAAAAAGAACTTGTATGAAATAAAAAAAATCAATTACAATAGTTATTATAAACATCCTCCAAACATATTTTCCAGCTGTGAACACTCCAACAGACTCCATTAACTATCCCAGGGAAGATCAAAGAAGCTCTAGGTTCTATGAAACACACAGGAGTTATTTTCTGACAATGACTTGGCTTCAAAATAGTGTGGTATAGAGATTGATTCAGAATTGACGAAACTTTCTACCAATACCCTGGAGATTGCTAGTGATATAGCATTCCCTGAATGGACATTTAATACAGACACTGCTTGGCTGAATAGTGAGATAAATTGAAATGTTGAATTGCAAGCTTAATTTAAATTTGGTGAGAACAGGTAATATTCATTGCAAAGAAGAAATCGTAAAGTAATTAGCATTACACTTATCAATAAATTCTCTAGTTAGAATAAAGAAAAAAAAAAGGAAAGTAATTAAACTGTCATATTTTTAATTTCAATTACATCAATCTATATTGATTCTTTTATGAAATCTCCCACTTATTAGCCACCATTGCCAGATACCTTTAGTTAAATATTTAAATATGGAGTCCTCAATGGTGAATAGTTTTGTGAAATAAAATCAACCCAGAAGATCAATTTTATTCATAACTGACAAAATATAGATTCGATATCAGAAATGTGTAAGTAGGAAGCTTATTCAGAAAGGTTTCAAAAATTATGAAGAATAATAGTTTTCTCTTTAAGATTTAGCATTAATTTCGAGCTAATTTTTAGTCAAACCTTAAAAAACAAGCAATCATTATCAAATGCAAAATTTTGAAAATCCAATACTATTTCCAAATATAATCAATAATAAAAAGGACATATTTGTAAGAAAAAAATCAATTATAATTTATTATAAATACTTATAAATAGTTAATATTATTCTATTTGGCATAGATTAGTAAATATATCTATCTTTCTCTAGAGAACTCAGATTAATACAGATTTTTGTACCAAGAGTGGTTCTAGAGGAAAAGAATGTTAACGATAAGTTTTGGTCTGGGGTTTCTGGGATTGACTGTCTAATCTAATTAGATCTAAAGACACTAATGACATCAAGGAAACACTAATAGTCCATGGGATAATCTGGCAATTGAGATTTGCAAAATATCTCCACTGGATATTCCTAATCAACCACTTAGAAGCAAGGAACTGGGTGACTTTAAGGGATTTAAGTTCCCAGGCCAAGTGCCTTATAAAGGATCTGAAAGCTTCTTTGTGTGCTCTGATGGAGACCCTTATCTTCTGCAGCCACAGGGCTGAGATGGCTGGAAATCAAATGCAAAATCTCAAATTGAACTGCCAGCTTAGCAGGTTGTCTACTGTTAAAGTGAGGGCATTGACTGGGAAAAAATGGTAACCTATAAGTTGGAATGGGGAAATCTGGGGACATTGAGCCCCTAAATTCTGATGAGCCCTCTTTGTGAATAGAAGAGTTAACCCCACTCCAGTAGAGAAGATTAATCTCCACTCCTTCTCAGAAGATTAATCCTGCATTGCCTGCAGAGACTCTGAGGGCTTTCTCTAAGGCAATTGCCATGCAAGACAATGCTGATTCTCCTCTGGATCCACCCCATCACCCACTTTTGCTTCTAAAACTATAACTAGACTGAAGTCTCAGAAGGCCCCTGTAGGTGAGGCACAAAATATGACCCCTTAGGAGATGCATTACACTTCAAAAGGACCACTTGAGTTTTTTTTTAACTTGCATAGATGGAAATCTAGGGATCATGTGTGGGAACAGTATATTAGTGTGTAATGGTGGAAAACCTAAAGTTAAATCAGGCTGAATGCATTGATATGGACTCTATAAACAAATTATTATATCTCAATAAACAGAGATTCTGCAATTAATATTGCAGCTCAAGGAGTTAGAAAGGGCCATCTCAGTTTGGTTGGTTAGCTAAAACATGAGCAAAAAGGTGGCCCGCCATGAGCACATTAGAAATTCAGGACATGCTTTGCTTAATGTAGAGGAAAGGATTCAAATGCTTAGGGAGATCAGAATGTTAGAGTGAATTTGTCATTTAAAACCTAGTCACCCACACTGGGGCGGGGGGTGGGGGGGTGTCCAAAAAACAGACCTTTCACCACTACTCAGAAATAAATATATGAAGAGAGCTCCTGCATCCTTCAAAAGCTGTGTAATTCCTCTTCCCTGTTAGTCAGACCTCACAGTGGGAAATAAGGTAACTGGATTGGGAAACCTAAATACAACATAATGAGAATAATTGAATCCTGAGGTGGCAGGCACCAAGTAGCAGCACTCAACTGCCAAAGGTGAGGTGGGGTGGTTACTGTATAAAGACCAAAGTCAAAGCAGGAATCAGAAGTGCCTGACTCATGTAGACCAATGGCATTGGCTAGTAGATCCTAGTGAAATACATAAGAAGTAAAATGGATAGGAAACCTATTAAATTATTACTTGATCTGCATAAACAGAAAAGTTCCAAGTCAGGTAAATAAAAGTTTAACCTGAATTATAAAAGCAGAGAGTCAGGGGCCCTCCCAGACTTGAACCAGCTTACTGACCCAGAACCCTTTGATGAAAGGCCAGTTCCCCATGAGGAAGGACCTGGTATACTGCCAAAGAATCATACTGTTAATCTTTCTTACAGCCTTCCTCAAAAGACCAATGGCCTTTTATCAGGTTTACTGTGCACTGGAATAAAGGATATAATCTGACTTTCTGAGACTACTGGACACTGGCTCTGAACTGACACTGATTCCAGCATACCCAAAATGATACTTTGGTCCACCTTTCCAAATAAGGACTTATGGAGGTCAGACGATCAATGGAGTTTTAGCTAAGGTCCATCTAACAGTGCTCAGAGTGTTCCTGATATCATCCTATTGCTATTTCCCCAGTTCTGGAACATATAATTGGAACAAATATATGAAGCTGCTGGCAAAACCATTGCAATGGTTCTGTAACTTGCAGAATGAGAGCTAATATGGTGGGAAAGGCAAAGTGTAAGCCACTGGAACTATCTTTACCTAAGAAAATAGTAAAACAAACATGATACAACAATCCTGAAGGAATTGTGGAGAACAGTGCCATCATCAACTTTAAACATGAGAAAAGTAGTTATTCCCATCACATGCCTATGCAACTCACCTATTTGAAATGTGCAGAAGACAGATGAACCTTGAAGAATAACAGTGGATCATCCTAAGCTTAACTAGGTGGTGACTCCAATTACAGTTACTATATATAATATGTTTTTACTGCTTGAGGAAATTAATACATTTCCTAGTGCCTGGTGTCTTTAAACATGAGAAAAGTAGTTATTCCCATCACATGCCTATTCAATTCACCTATTTGGAATGTGCAGAAGACAGATGAACCTTGAAGAATAACAGTGGATCATCCTAAGCTTAACTAGGTGGTGACTCCAATTACACTTACTATATATAATATGTTTTTACTGCTTGAGGAAATTAATACATTTCCTAGTGCCTGGTGTACAGTTACTGAGCTAGCAAATGCTTTTTTCTCTATACCTTTTAGTGAAGATGACCAGAAACAGTTTTCTTTTAGCTGGCAAGGCCAGCAGTGCATCTTCACTGTCCTAAGTAGGGGATACATCAATTCTTGGGCCTATGTAATAGTTTAGTGTGCAGGGATATTGATTTTATTTCCCTTTCACAAGATATCACACTGGTCAGTTACATTGATGAGATTAGGCTGATTGGACCTTGTGAGCAAAAAGTGGCAACTACTCTAGCCTTATTGGTAAAAGCTATGCATGTTAGATGGTAGGGAATTAATATAACAAAATTTAGGAGCCTTCTATCTCAGTGAAACTTCTAGGAATTCTGTAGTATGGGGCATGTCAAGATATCCCTTCTAAAGTGAGGAATAAGGTGGTGCATCTGGAACTCACTACAATGAAAAAAAGTAATAGTAATAAGCGTAGCACCTAGGGCCTCTTTGGAATTTGGAAGTCATATATTCCTCATTTGAATGTGTTACTATGGCCCACTTATGAATGATCCAATAGGCTGCTAATTATGAGTGGTGCTCAGAATGAGAGAAAGCTCTGTAACAGATTCAAGCTGCTGTGCAAAATTCTCTGCTGCTTGGGCCATATTATCCAGCAGATACAGAGGTGCATAAGGTGTCAGTGGCACCTGAGGATGTCATTTGGAGCCTTCAGCAATTATCTATGGATGAATCACAGTGCAATACCCTAGAAAACCAGAGCAATGAGTCCAGACATCCTCCTCAGATAACTGATCTCTTTTTGAGAAAAAGCCCTTGGCCTGTTACTGGGCCTTAATAGATACTAACCATTTAACTATGAGCCATTAAGTTACCATGTGACACAAAGTGCCCACTTTTAAGTGGGTGTTACCTGACTTACCAAGTTGGTAATGGGCATGCACAGTAGTACTTCATCAAATGGAGTGTGGTATATACATGAATGGGTCTAGGCAGGCCCTGAAGGCACAAGTCAGTTGCAGGAAGAAATGGCCCAGATGCCCATGCTCCCCTTTCCTGCTATACTCTCGTCTCTCCCAACCTGTGACTGTGGCTTCATAGTAGGTTGCCTATGGTCAGTTCACAGAGTAACAGAAGACACAGGCCTGGTTTACAAATGGTTCTGCATGATACACACGTACCACCCAGAAGTGGAGAACTGTAGACTACAGCCCCTTTCAGGAAGTCCCTTGAAGGACGTTGGTGAATGAAAATTCTACCAGTGGGCAGAATTTTGAACAATGTACCTGGTTGTTTGCTTCATTTGGAAGAGAAAAAGGACAGACATGTGATTATGCAATGATTCATGGGCCGTGGCCTATTGTTTGGCTGGTCTCCGGTTTATTGTTTGGCTGATGGTCAGAGACTTGGAAAGAACATGATTGGAAAATTAATGACAAAGAAAAGTGGGGAAGAGGTACATGGATAGACCTCTCTGAATGGGCAAAAAATATGAAGATATTTTTTGTCTCATGTGAACACTCACAAAAGAGGACTTTAGGAGAATAAGATTTTAATAATCAAGAAGATAAGATGAACTGTTCTATAGATAACAGTCAGCCTCTTTCCCTGGCCACCTCTGTCATCACCTAACGGACTCATGAATAAAATGGTCATGGTGGCAGGAACGAAGGTTATGCATGGACTCAGCAACATGGACTTCCACTCACCAAGACTGATCTAGCTCTGGCTGCTGCTGAGAGCCCAGTCTGCCAGCAGCAGAGACCAACACTGGATCTGCTGAATGAACAGCCAGCTACCCGGTGGCAAGTTGATTACATTGGACTACTTCCACAATCTAAAGGGCAACATTGTTTTTACTTACTAGAAAAGACACTTACTTAGGATATACATTTACCTTCTCTTAACACTTATCTTCTGCTAAAACTATAATTGTGGATTTCAGAATGCCTTAGTCACCATCATGGTATTCCACACAGCATTGCTTTTGATCAAGGAACTAATTTCACAGCAAATGAAGTGGGGCTATGTGTCAATGCACATGGAATTCACTATTCTTACCATGTTCTCCACCATCCTGAAGCAGCTGGTTTGATAGAATGGTGAAATGGCTTTTTAAAGACTCAGTTATAGCACCAGCTAGGTAAAAATACTTCACAGGCCTGGATAAAATTCTTCAGAAGGTTTTAAACTCTCAGTCAGCATATAATACACAATGCTATTTCTTCCATAGCCAGTATTTCTGGATCCAGGAATCAGTGTGTAAATGGGAGTGGAATTACTTACTATTACTCTAATTTACCCACTAGCTAAATTTTTGCTTTTTGTTTCCATACCTTTATGCCTTGCTTGCCTAGAGTTCTTAGTTCCAATATGAAGAATGCTTCCACCATAAGACACAACAATGAATGCCCTGAAATGGAAGTTAAGGCTGCCACCTGACCACTTCGAAGTCCTCAGGTCTCTGAATCAACAGGTAAAGCAGGAGGTTATGGTGTTGACTAGGACGATTGTTCCAGACTACTCAGGGGATATTGTAGTGCTGCTTCCCAATGGAAGAAGAGTAAGTGTAGAATAAGTAGATCATTTAGGGCATCTCTTATTATTTCCATGTCTTGTGATTAAGGTCAATGGACAGCTACAACAACTCAATCCAGTCAGGACCACTAATGGCTCAGACCATCAGTTATAAAGATTTGGATCACTCCAGCAGGTGAAGACACGATAACAGCTGAGGAGCTTGCTAAAGGCAAAGGTAATACAGAATGGGTAGTGGAATAAGGTATGGCCACATAACCAATTACAGAAACAAGGACTGTAATTGTCACGAGTATTCCTCCTTATTTTGTTATAAATATGTCTGTGTGTGTCAATAAATATAGATATACATTATCTTTGATATTTTTTCTCTTATTCTTTTATCATGTAATGTAAGATATATTGACTTTATATTATCATATTTAAGTATTGTTAATTTTAAATCACAGCATTTAAGCTATGGATTATCATGGAGAAAATTAAACATTACTCAAAGACTTTACTTCCTGTTCTAAGGAAGAGGTTAGTGCATTTCCAGTTGTACTAAGGATAGTTGTGTCATGTTAGGCAGCATTATGACCTTGTTATTATATTTATTTGGAGATTAAATATGGTTTAAAGAGATGTACATTGGTGCCAGATTCACAAAGTATGAACTTCTGATGGCTAAATTTATGTGTTAACTTGACTGGGCCACAGGGTGCCCACATATTTGCTTACAGTATTCCTGAGTGTGTCTGTTAGGATGTTTCTGAATGATGTTCAACACTTGAATCAGTAGACTGAGTAATCAATCAATCCATTGAAGGCCTGAGTAAAATAAAAGACTGAGTAAGAAAGAATCCTCTATCTCTGCTTAATTGTCTTTGATTTGGGCAATTAGTCTTCTCCTGCCTTAAAACTCACACTCAGACTGGAACTTATAAGGCCCTTGGCCTCAGATTGGGACTATACTATCAGTTCTTCTGGATCTCAGCTTGCCAACCTTATGTCTTAGAATTTCTCAGCCTTCATAATCATGAGACAATTCCTTATAGTATATCTCTATGTCCACACTGAAATCTACGTATCTATGTGTAAGTCTATATTTATTTCATCTGTACTTATATCTAAATCTACATCTATATCTATGTCTATATCCTATTGGTTCCTGGATCTCAGCTTGCCAACCTTATGTCTTAGAATTTCTCAGCCTTCAGAATCATGAGACAATTCCTTATAGTATATCTCTATGTCCACACTGAAATCTACGTATCTATGTGTAAGTCTATAATTATTTCATCTGTACTTATATCTAAATCTACATCTATATCTATGTCTATATCCTATTGGTTCTTATTCTCTGGAGAATTCAGATTAATACAATGGTCATAACAAACATTTTCCTTCATGTATTCTTAGTTTTAAGTCTTCCTGGAATACACATTACAGATATTTTGCACTTCAAGATTATAAATAACTTTCTCATACTTTATTCTTATACATTTAAATGTTTTTGCTTTTTACTGTTTAATCCCATTACATAGTATTTATCGGTGTGATAGAAGATACTGTCTGATGGTTCTACTTTTCTATAATACAACCAAGTATCTCAACAACATTTAATGAATAGCACATAGTCACTCCATTGTTTTTAAAAGTTAACTTTGGGATTTGACATGTTGTCCTACACACAGACACCTCTTTGGGGGCTCTCTATTCTCTTCCATCTATTTGCTGTTACTCAGCATTTTTCATTATATTTTTATATTTTATAATACCCCATTAATTATCATGTTTTAATTGACCTTAATCCAACTACAATGTGTGCTACAAGCCATTATTTTTAACAATCTAAATGTATTAAATATTTATTGTGAAACATAAACTTTTCTCGGTGTTTGGGATTCAGAAATAAAACAAATTATAAAAATTCCTATCTTTGAAAATTTACATTCAAGTGAAAAGAGATGAATTACTATCATATTAATAAATAAGATTATTTCAGGTACTCTTAACTATAAAAAAAAGTTTACATGGCTTTGTGTACTTAGAGAAGGAGTCTTTGAGAAAGTTACATTACAGTCATTTTTGTTGTGAACTAAATGATTAGAAGGAGAAAACTATGAAACGTGTTAGCAGAAATATTTTCCAAGAACAATTCACAAATATAAAAAATCTGAGTCAGGAATAAGCTTAGTTTGTTGAAGTAAAAAACAGAAAGCCAGTGCAACTGTAGCATAGCAAAAGAACCAATGAGTTGTAAGAGATGACATCAGAGTCAGATCATTAATTTTATGTAGAGATATATCATGTAGGCCTTGTAGACTTTTGTAGAGAAGCTGAACGCTATTTAATTTCTAGTGGAAAGCCAGTGAAGAAGTTTTTGTAGTGAAATGGCATGATAGATTTTAGTCTTTAGGGAGATCACTTATACTTTTTATAGGATTAATTTCTCTGAAGAACACTGGCTTGCATACCCACTTATGTAACAAGTTCCTAAGCATGCAACCCTTAGGAAAGAGAAGGCCCTCAGGTTAACAAAGGTCTTGCTGCTCTGAAAGCCCCAAAACAAAGCTGCTAATTTGTGTTCTAAGATGGCTGTCCAGTTTCCTCTATCATGTCCACATTCCAGCTATTAAGAATAGGAGAAAGAAAAGTGTAAAACACGTTACTTTCTTTCAGAAGAATTGCATGGAAATTATGTTTATCCAATTGAACCTTGCATTTGATTGCCTTAGAATACTTACATGACTATATTTAGTTGTTAAGATGAGCAATGTAATATAATATCCAACTGAGAAGAGATGGGCATAGGTTAAATTTTGATGTGATATTCACATATCTTTTTTGACACATTAGTATGCTGATAAGAATGATCTCAAAGCACAGAAGAAATTGATAATCCAGAAGATAAAGGCAGTACCCAGTAAGGGATTAACCTTGACCAATGGAAGTTTTGGCTCTTTGTTCCCAACTCCTGGAAGGTAACTTACACCTTAGAGTGTCCTGCCAGACAGGAGTGTCTTTGCTTATCTGGGGATCTTGGGCAATGCCAGAGAGTCTATGCTAAAAATTCAATTTATGGCAGGATCTGAGGTCACATAATATTAGCATGACCTCTGGAGGGGTTGCAGAGTAAGGTCAGCCGTATGGTGGTCATCCATGTTTATGTGATCAATACCCAATAAGAACTCTGGACACCAAATTCAGGTGATATTCCCTGGTTGGAAATGCTCCATGTGTTGTTGCCATACATCATTGCTGAGAAAGATAAGCACTGTCCACTTAATCCCACTGAAACAGGCCAACTGGAAGTGTTACACCTGGTCTCTCTTTTACCCTGCTATAATATATATATTATGCCTCTTCCCTTGGCTAATTTTCATCTTTATCCTTTCATCATAAAAAATAAAACAAGGATAATAGTTTTTCTTGACTTCTGAGAACTCTTTTAGCAAATTATTGAGCCTAAGTGAGAAGTCTAGCTTCTGGCTAAAAGCTTTTGTCTGATTTTTCAGGCTCAACCAGAGGCAATTACATAGGCCTTACATGGAAGACTTCATGGGGGAAAACTGCCTTCCCACACCAGACTCGATATACAGCCAGGACATTGCAGTCTCTGAGGAGAATAACAATCAAGGACTCAGGAGCCCCTGGCCAGCCATGCTCTTACATATACCTGCATTTATAACCTAAGGGCCACCATTTAAAGGCCTCCTTAACAGGAAACCATGAAGCTCTTTTTGGCACTCTAAGTGCCTAGTTCTTTTCCACTCCTATCCCTTCCTTTCTTTTCTTCTCTGAGCTCTCAGGTACATAAAACAGCAGGAGCCTTTTTTAGGGCTGCCTCAGCACATCTGTGCTAATCCATCTCACCCTAGACTGGCATCCCATTCCATGGAGAAACACAGAATGGGTGGGAATTTTGATTGCTCCTGCTTTACTGTCTTGCTTATACTATCACATTAAGTGATTAAAGCCTTGATAGTTACTTCCATTTGGGCTTGTTGCATTGGCTACTTCAACACCTGAAAAGATCAGCTCTCTCTAGCTCAGCTGATCAACTGACACTTATCAGTTCATAGAACTGTGGAGGCTAGGGAAAAGAAACTCGGCTGGCTAAACTTAACCAAGAGGTTAGAGACTGTGGCAACTTAGAGCTCACTGTGATGAATGCTATGAGATGGCTTCTCTTTTTGAAACTGGAGATAATGTCTCCTATTCCTAGCTTTGTTGGTTTTGCTTTGTAAATTTCATTACTCTTATTCTTTTTGTTCCTATGTCATTTGTCTAGAGTTTTTAGCATGTTAAATACAACATATCTTAGCAGAAATCTGTGTTTGCTATATTTTTAGTAAGAATAATTCTAAAATCTCACCAGTAAGTGTTAAGATTATTATAGGTTTTTGATAGATTCTCTACATTGAACTAGGATGTTACTTTTACTTCCAACTTCCTGAAGGATTTATTTGAGAGGAGATTTTTAATTTCATCTAATGCCTTTTTGCATGTATATTCTTTACATACATATCGTATCATGTGTATTTTTATCATATCATGTATATTCTTGACTTAAGTAAATTACATTAACACATTTTCTAATTTTGATCTATGTTTTCATTTCAGAGCACAGATGCATTTTTTCCTGTACTTCTAGATTTTCTTTGCTAATAACTTATTTAAGATTTTCTGTGTATGCTTTTATTTAGAAAAATAGTTTTATTTTTCTATATCTTTGCCATGACTTATATCAGAATTAGACTAAATTTATAAATTTAATTAGAAAGCTTTCCAATTTTGCTCATACTCCAGAATAATTTACATAACATTGAACATACCTGTTATTGAAGATTTGGTAGAAGGCTCCTTGAAGACCCATCAATGCCTGATGCCTTTTTAGAAATAGAAATTTAAATATTTATTTTGTTTCCATTGTTGGAATTTTAAATTGTCTGAACTCAAATTTATTCTATACACATTTTCTTGGGACATAATTCATTATAGCTAATTATTTTTGAAAATGGTTATCATAAAAGTGATTGTAGTGATTCCTTCCTTTCCAGCTAAATAAATCGAATTATATTTACATGTCCATTTGACAGAGATTAATAAAACATTTGATAAAATAAAAATAGGATAATTTTTTTTTAGCCTAACATTTCCTCTCACTTCTTTCATCTTTATTACCCATTAATTTAGTGCAATAATCAAACATCTAGCTGTTCATGGCACTTTTGTAGAAAAAGCTTCTTCCAGGTAAAATACATGTTTGGTTATGGTTGACAACTATTACTCTGGTGATATTCTAGCCTTTTAAAAAATGCTTTAAATTGTATGAAAAATAAAATTAAAGAAAATCATCAACTACTATTAGATACAATACTCAGGCTGTAATAATTTCAAATGTGGTGATTTGGGAATGTTTCTGCATCATCTCTTTTCTACTTTGTCGTGAGACAGATGTATTGAGATACTGTCAAGAGATACTGAGGAATCCCTGTGAGACAACTTTTGCTAAATCTGCTTTGCTTCTGGCTAGGTGGAATGACTACATTCCAGTTGCATCATCTCTTTTCTACTTTGTCGTGAGACAGATGTATTGAGATACTGTCAAGAGATACTGAGGAACCTCTGTGAGACAACTTTTGCTAAATCTGCTTTGCTTCTGGCTAGGTGGAATGACTACATTCCAGCACGTTGATATTCATCTTATTTTTTCCAGTAGTTAATACAGTTAACAGGTGGTGATAATTAGAATAAAGAGGTAAGCAGATGAACATCTGTGCTGAGTCCCAATCAAGAAAATATAAACAGGCTAAAAAAAAATTGCCTATGCCTACCTGAACTTTTGCCACTTCAATTTAAGCACATTTTGTTTTTTTATTCTTGGGCTATACAGATAAAAAACATTAAACAACTAAAATTATTTATTTCCCTTTATAAAATTTCTCTGTGCGTGTGTGTATTCCTATGCTAACCAGTTTAAATTTCTTTATTCCTCAAACAAAGGAAAATGTGTAAACAAAACAAACAAACAAAAAACAAGAGCAAGAAAAGCAGACTCATGACAGAAATCATAGTTTAAAAAAAAAAAAAAAATCGTGGGCCGGCCCGGTGGCGCACTGCTGTAGTGCGCTGCTTGGGAAGCGCAGCGGTGCTCCCGCCGAGGGTTCGGATCCCACATACAGACCGGTTCCTGCTCACTGGCTGAGCAAGGTGTGGGCGCGGCACCGAGGGTTGCGATCCCGTTGCTGGACCCGCTCCAGTGCGGGCGCGGCACTGAGGGTTGCGATCCCATTGCTGGACCCGGTCCGGTACGGGCGCGACACTGAGGGTTGTGATCCGTTGCCGGACACGGAAAAAGACAAAAAGGAAAAAAAAAAAAAATCGTAGCTCCTTCTTTATAAGCTGTGTATTTTAGAATAAGTCACATATATTTCTATGTTTTACTTACCTCCTTTGGAAATTGAGAATGCTAACCCTCAACTCACAATGTAGAAAGAACTGAGAATCTAGTCAGATGATATTAACCCATTTATTTAATAGATGCTTTTGGAGTGCTTATTGTATGTTGCTTTGTCTTTTTGGTAAACAGAAC
>NW_007731019.1:171531-172927 GCF_000696425.1 Galeopterus variegatus | reverse complement strand
GATTTTAGAGCAAAGTAAATTATCAAGGATAAGTAAGGGCATTGCATAGTAATAAATGGGTTAATTCACCAAGAATATGTAATAATTCTAAATGTGTATACACCTACCAGAAGAGTTTCAAAATACAAGAGGAAGAAAACTGATAAAAATTGAATGGAAAAATAGAAAAACCCACAACAATAGTTGCAATGTCAATACTCTTATCTCAGTAATTGGTAGAACTACTAAACAGAAAATTAGTAAGCATATGGAAGAACTCAACCAAGTGGATCTAAGTGACATTTATAGGGCACTCCATTCAACAGCATCAAAATACACATTTTTTTCTAAGTGTACATGGAACATTCACCAAGATGGATNATCCCTATATAGGGATGGCCGGTTTGCTCACTGGGTGAGTGTGGTGCTGACAACACCAAGTCAAGGGTTAAGATGCCCTTACCGGTCATCTTTTAAAAATAAATAAATAAATAAAATGTTTGGTGGTTAAAATCTAAAATTATAATACTATTGTCTTATGGGGTTTTCTGTGTATGTAGATGTAGTATAAAAAACAACTACACCATAAAGGGAGGAGGTAGAAGGATTAATACAGGGATGGGGTTTCTACATTCCACTGGAACTGGTAAAACAATATAAGTAGACTGTGAAAATATAAGTATGTATATTGTAATCCCTATAGCAACCATTAAAAAAATTATACCAAAAAAGTAGTAAAAAAACCCCACAGTAGATAAAACAGAATACTAAAATAATATAAGAAAGGGGAAATAAAGGAATAAAAAGAGAGGAAAGAAATAGAAAACAAATAATAAAATTATAGGCCTAAATCCAAACATATTGATTATTACACTAAATGTAGATGGTCCAAACACACCTAAAAAACACAGAGGTTGTCAGAATGGATTTTTACTTATTTATTTATTTTTATTTATTTATTTTTAAAAGATGACTGGTAAGGGGATCTTAACCCTTGACTTGGTGTTGTCAGCACCACACTCACCCAGTGAGCAAACCGGCCATCCCTATATAGGGATCCGAACCTGTGGCCTTGGTGTTATCAGCACCACACTCTCCTGAGTGAGCCATAGGCCAGCCCCAGAATGGATTTTTTAAAAAATAAGCCAATTATATGCTGTCTACAAAAAAAATTCATTTCAAATATACTGATATAGCTAGGTTAAAAGTAAAAGGATGTAGGGCCGGCCTGTGGCTCACTCGGGAGAGTGTGGTGCTGATAACACCAAGGCCACGGGTTCAGATCCCTATATAGGGATGGCTGGTTTGCTCACTGGGTGAGTGTGGTGCTGACACCACCAAGTCAAGGGTTAAGATCCCCTTACCGGTCATCTTTAAAAAAAAAAAAAAAGTAAAAGGATGTAGGGCCGGCCTGTGG
>NW_007731019.1:167960-170993 GCF_000696425.1 Galeopterus variegatus | reverse complement strand
ATCTAAAGCAATAAGGAAACATTGGACTTGAACTATACTTTAGACTAAATGGACCTAACTAACACATGGCACATTCCATTCAACAGCATCAAAATACACATTTTTTTCTAAGTGTACATGGAACATTCACCAAGATGGATCACATACTGGGTCATTAAATTAACCTTAACAAATTCAAAAGACTTTAAATCATGCAAAATATGTTCTCTGACCATAATCTAGTAGAATAAGATTAGAAATCAAAACAAGAAAGATTAAAGGAAAATATACATTTGGATATCAAACAACATACTACTAAATATCCAAAACACCAAAGAGTAAGTCTCATGAGAAATTATAAAATGTTTTTGAAAGAAAGTGAGCCAAGATGCCGGGTACCATTCAAGCTTTGTTAAAGGAAGAAATCTGCTGGGCTGTGCTCAGAGTGGCACAGGGCCCAGGGCTGCCCTGAAAATGGTGGACAGCATCAGGTGTGGGGGTGGTAGAGCTTATATAGTGTGCCAAGGGCTGGCTGATACCATCAAGGAGGGTATTATGCTAATGTGGATGGGGTGGGGAACTGCATCCTTGAGGAAGTAAAAGGGGATTCTGTTTAAGTCAGGAGGCTTCTCATAAAGGGAAGGGGGGAGGGGAGGGGAGGAGGTAGGCAGTGCCATTTTGTACTTGGGCTTGTCTAAAGTGGTGCTGGTTATGTTGCACGTCTATTATTCCTGCCTTTTAAGTATAGGAAAAAGGGTGGAGGTCTCATTCTTCTGAAGCTACTTCCTGCTGGAGATGGGTGAAGATAGGGAAAAAATAAAAGATTTAGGTGGTGGGGTATTGGCTTCGTGTGGGGAGGCTGACCCTTCTGGGGAATGGTCACTGATTCTGAGGGGCTGATATCCTCCTTGCAGGGACAATTCTGCAACCTTTTGGTTGGTGAAAGCCTGTATGTGTTCCTGCAAGAAATTAGAGAAACATCAAAAGAGACAGGGACCAAAAAGTAGGATGAGGCACAGTTAAGGGTCCTAGTAGGGGCATAAGCCAGGGTATCCAGGAGTTCAGTGAAATGGTTTAAGTCGTTTTGGATCACCCCAGACTCATTTACATAATAACAGCATTCCTCCTCCAAGAAGAGGCAGTTGCCTTTCTTCTTGGCTGTAAGGAAGTAAAAGGCCTGACAGTTCTGTAAAGTGACTGTCGTGAGTGAGGTGACCTGTCACTGGAGGGAAGAGATGCTATCTATGTTTAGTTCTTCTGAGAGTTTTTGATAGAATTGAGAGGCAGTAGCAGGGCCTGCTGTGCCAGTTCTAGTTGCAGGAAGGGTCCCTGCCCCAATTAAAAGGATACAATTAGTGCCATACGGGAGTGGGGGGAACTTCCTGGGGGGAGGCTGAAGTTAGTCTCAGTCCCATCTCCATTTCTCCGTCTGTTTGGAGGGTGTCAGGGATGAGCCAAAAGAATATGCAATAAATCACGTTAGGGGGCAGGCAACAGGATAACATAATTTTGCAAAGGAAATATATTTCGGTTTTAGGGCATGGATGGGGAGGGGGAAGTGAGTGGTAGCGTTTGGTGTTAGTAAGGCAGAGTGTGGGCAGGCCCCGCATAACGCTGACAGTCCCCACTGAGGTGAGATTGGAGGACAGTGAAGAGACGTTTGTGGAAACATTACAGGCTGCATTGACAGGGAGGGGGGTGACCACAAAATGTTTCTCGCGAAGTGGGAGACAGATGAGTCACTCGGGGACCAGTCTGATTCTCTGAGGACTGCATCATCCCTGCAGACCTGGAACTTCCATGTTCCAGCTAAGGGGGAGCATTGAGATAGGAGGAAAAACATGGGAAGGATGCAAAGGGTTAGGGAGCCGAAAGAATTTAAAGGGGACATTGCCACATTGAAATTGCTAAGAAGCATCCTACCGATAGGAGGTAAAGGAGTGCCAGGAGAAATCTTCCTATAATGTTACACTGCTCTAGAGCAGCACTGGCCAATCCTGTAGCAAGTACTAGAACAGATAGTGTGACAGTAGCTCTTCTGCATGGGATGCAAAGCGGGCTGGCAAGAGTAAGAGGATAGTCGCTGGTGGGTAGATCATCCTTCTAGGATTGGGGGAAGAGTGGAGGTCCTGGAGATTTTCAGTTTTGTGGGTCCTAAAATGGACAAAGTGTGAGGAGATGTCAGGTTGGGGGTTGAATAGAGGGGCCCCTCTGGCTTGGTGTTAACAAATTTTTGGGTAAGTCTCAGGTACTAGTTTTACCAAGGACAAGTGATACCAAGAGGGCCTTTCCTAGTACTTTTACTGCCATGGGGGTGGTGAGAAGTACTGTATAAGGCCCTCCCAACATGGCAAGAGAGGCTTTGGGATTCAGGTTTTAATATACACTTGCTGTCCTGGGCTCAGTTTAAAGTCTGAGAGCATGGTGGAGAAAGGATGAGTAATAGAAGGTTGGCCTGTACCCTAAGAAGATCCCTAATGAGCGAAGTAGTAGGGAGATACTGGCCGAAAGGCAAAGAGCTGGAAAGGAGAGGTGTGAGAGTGAAAGGTCTACCATACATAAGTTCGAGGGGGCTGAGGCCTGTGGGCTTTCAGGGGGCAGCCCGCAGGTGAGTGAGTGACTGGTGTAGAGGCCAAAACAAGGGATGATTTCTGAGGTGAGATCATGTGTTACTGCTGTAGCATCCTCTGAAGTGCAGGGAAGAGCCTCAATCCAACCTGAAAAGGTATATACTAATGTTAGAAGATAGCGTGTCCTTTTGTGGGGAGAATAATATAAGGGCTGAAGAAGGTGTAGTAAGAGTTCATAGCCTATATGAACTGAATTATGGAAATCTAAAAGGGATTTGCTCAGCTTGGGTGGTAGGGAGGACATAGTGACTGGAGAGAGTATACCAGTTGTCCTTTCTCTGTGCCCCCAACTGTTGGAGATGTTGTATTTCTTGGAGTGTGTATTGGGATAAGGGCGTAGGGGCCATGAGAGGGACTTGAGCGGGAGAGGAAGAGTAGGGTCCTGGTGATTGAGCAGCCTGTTTTGTGGTTAGATCTGCCAGTT
>NW_007731019.1:164914-167023 GCF_000696425.1 Galeopterus variegatus | reverse complement strand
CCAGCCTCTGGGAGTTGTGCAGCCTCAATAGCTTGTGTTAGATTTACTGTGGCATAACCCGCTTGGGGGGTGGGCGTGGAGGTGGTGCTCCCATCTATGAACCGTATAATGGGATGTGGGGAAATGTGTGGAAAGGGATTGAGAAAAAGGTTTAAAGCCTCCACGCAATTGTATTATAAGTGTCGTGAGTGTTTTGGGATGAGAGTGGCTGGATTTTAAGGGAGGGCAAGGTTTAAAAGAGAACTGGGAGTTTTCAGTGAAAGTAAGGTGAATAAGTTGTAAGCGAGGAAGGGAGAGAATTGACTTGGCCTTATGGCTGAGAGAGTCTTGACTGTTGTTTAAAAGTTTGTTTAGAGCTTTCTTATGGTAAAAGGGTGGCTGCTGCCTAGGCCCATAAACAGGGACCCATTCTTGAGCTGTGGTGTCTAGTTGTTTAGAGAGGTATCTAACTGGGGGGAAAATATCTCCTGCCTTTTATTCCAAAACCCCGACTGCCAATCCTTGGGTTCTGGTGATATATAGGATAAAAGGATGAGGTAGGTTTGGGAGAGAGATAGAGCTGGGCCTGCAAGGACAGCAGCTTTTAATCGCTGGAAGGGAGAATGAATGGGCTTTGTGGAATCTAAAGGAATGGCAGGATCCCCTTTGGCTGCCTCATAAAGTGGTTTTGCTAGCATGCCAAAGTTAAGAATCCACACATGGAGATATCCTGTAAGCCCCAGGAAAGAGAGAATTTCACTCTTTGTAGTAGGAGTAGGGAGTTCAGAAATTAAACTCTTGCGATCTACCATTATTTCTCTAGTGTTGGGGGTGAGGTGGACTCCCAAATAGGTGACTGAAGGGGAAGAAATTTGGACACTCGATATCCCCTGGAGGCCAGGAAATTAAGGAGAGCAACAGTGTGGGCCTGTGAATCCTCACAGGAGGGGCTACAAAGGAGGAAGTCATCCACATATTGTACTAATGTGCTAGAGGTTGGAGGAAGTTCAGATAAATCTTGAGCTAAGGCCTGGTCAAAGAAGTGGGGGCTGTCCTGAAACCCCTGAGGTAGTACTGCCCAAGTAAGTTGTTGGGAACGGCGTGTGTCAGGATTAGTCCTATACTAAATGGTATGAGCCCTTAGGCTTTATAACCAGAAGGAGGGGTGTGTTGAAAGGTGAGTGGGTAGGCTGTGAGAGATGAGAAGGAAAGAGTTTGTGTATGACAGGTTTTAAGCCTATTAGGTGTTCATTAGTGATGGGGTACTGTGGGACATTAGGGAAAAAAGAGGGGTTTAGCGATTTAACAAGGATAGGGGAACGGTGCATAGTAATGGAGAGAGAAGAAGAATTCCATACTAGGGATTGACCTTGTCCAAGGGGGAGGGGAAGGTGGAAGCCTCAGGGGCCAAGTCTGGGTGTGGCCTGTATCAGGAGTATTGTAGCTGGAGCTAAAGTGTTTAGGGTAAGGGTAGCTCTGAATTTGAAAAGAATGTCCCGTCCCAGTAAGGGGGGTCATTGAGGCATTTTTAAGAATTTGTATGTGAATTGGATGTGATGTAGGGTGCAGGAAAGGGCTTGAGTGATCCATGGGCAGTATTCTGATCCTGTGACCCCTACTATAGTGATAGAGCATGGGGTTGTTGGTCCTGCATACTTAGGAAGGGTAAAGTAAATGGCCCCTGTATCAATGACAAAAGAGATCGGCTTACCTGCTACAAAGCAAGTTACCCTGGGCTCACATGTGGTGATCTCCGTGGGGGCCTTAGGCCCTGAGCATCATCAGTCCTCCTCCTGGGCAAAGCCACGAAGCTCCAGTAGGGATGGCTGTGAAGCCAAAGGCTGTAGGTTGGGGACTGGGCCACTCCCTCTCTGGCAAGTGGCACAGTCAATCCCCCAGTGACCTGGCCATTTGTAGTGAGGATGGGTTATGACAGGTCCGTGCCAAGTGGCCTGGATGACCACATTTGAAGCAGTTCTTGGGTGGCTTTCCCCTACAGGCAGCCAGCTTTGGAGTATGTGAGCCACGGATAGCATTAGCCAGGAGCCAGTATTTGGTCTGATCTCTCATTTTATTACCCAATCAGCCCCCAATATTTATAGTTTTTTAAATATTGGGGGCTGATTGGGT
>NW_007731019.1:162575-163506 GCF_000696425.1 Galeopterus variegatus | reverse complement strand
GTGGACTCAGACAATTCCTTCCATCCCAGCCATTTCATGGAAGGGTTACAAAAAGCCGGAGCTGAGGAGGGGTTGTTACCTGATGAAGGTGGAGAAGGAGAGGGGTTGAGCTGAGGACAAGTGTCTGGAGGTCAGGTGTGGGGAAGAGAGGGAAATGTGGAGGGCTGATGGATCAGAAGATTGATACAAGTCTGGAAGGAGAGGTTGAGCATGAGCTATGGGAATTTGAGATATAGGACAGTTTTGACAGAGAGAAGAACACTTTCAGAGATAGGAAAAGGCCTGAACAAGGAATCTCTATAGCTTTTGTCATTTCAGTGAGTGTCTAATCAAGTGCCATCTTGTGGCCACTGGGATCCATTGTAATGAGGCATTTGAGTTTTAATATCTCCCTGGAGGCTGATAAATTGGCCAGAAGATGTCCCAGAGGCGTAGAGTGGCCCAGAGGTGTAGAGCATGGAGTACAGTAGAAAACGAGACATTTAGGTTCAATGTCTCCCTGGAGGCCAAGAAATTGGCCAGGAGACGGCCCACGGGCATAGAGCGTGGAGGTTTAGATTGCGGATCCCATTTAGAGGGTGAGAAAGGGCAGTCAGTCCTGGTAGAAGAAGCATGCCACCAAAGAGTGTCCTCTCTGTTGCCCACCTTCTTTTTAAGCGTCCTTCAATAGCTGGGGGGCACAAGAAGGGTTCCCTCAGCCAGGCGCCTGGGCTTTCGTAGAGACCGGAGTCATAGAGAGAAAATAGTTGGGGGAACCGTACAAGTAGGCAAGACAGACCCACTGGCTCACCCTTCATTGAGGCCAGTGTTGGATGCGTTGGTCTGAAATGGCAAAAGGAGAGAGAGTCCCAAGTATTGGTTCTGGCAGGTCCCAGAAGGGTGGCCGAGGGCCAATCACCCCCAGAGAGAAGGGATCATCCACAATGTTGGC
>NW_007731019.1:158641-162408 GCF_000696425.1 Galeopterus variegatus | reverse complement strand
CTAATCAAGTGCCATCTTGTGGCCACTGGGATCCATTGTAATGAGGCATTTGAGTTTTAATATCTCCCTGGAGGCTGATAAATTGGCCAGAAGATGTCCCAGAGGCGTAGAGTGGCCCAGAGGTGTAGAGCATGGAGTACAGTAGAAAACGAGACATTTAGGTTCAATGTCTCCCTGGAGGCCAAGAAATTGGCCAGGAGACGGCCCACGGGCATAGAGCGTGGAGGTTTAGATTGCGGATCCCATTTAGAGGGTGAGCATAGAGCGTGGAGGTTTAGATTGCGGATCCCATTTAGAGGGTGAGAAAGGGCAGTCAGTCCTGGTAGAAGAAGCATGCCAACAAAGAGTGTCCTCTCTGTTGCCCACCTTCTTTTTAAGCGTCCTTCAATAGCTGGGGGGCACAAGAAGGGTTCCCTCAGCCAGGCGCCTGGGCTTTCGTAGAGACCGGAGTCATAGAGAGAAAATAGTTGGGGGAACCGTACAAGTAGGCAAGACAGACCCACTGGCTCACCCTTCATTGAGGCCAGTGTTGGATGCGTTGGTCTGAAATGGCAAAAGGAGAGAGAGTCCCAAGTATTGGTTCTGGCAGGTCCCAGAAGGGTGGCCGAGGGCCAATCACCCCCAGAGAGAAGGGATCATCCACAATGTTGGCCAAAACCCTTCCCGGGTTTCAGCACCATAATGAAAGAAAGTGAGCCGAGATACTAGGTACCGTTCAAGCTTTATTAAAGAAAGAAATCTGCTGGGCTGTGCTCAAAGTAGCAGGCAGCCCAGGGCTGCCCTGGAAAGGGGACAGCACCAGGCATGGGGGTGGTAGAGCTTATATTGGTATGTTGGTGCCAAGAGCTGGGTGATACCATCAAGGAGGGTCATTATGCTAATGTGGATGGGGTGGAGAACTGTGTCCTTGCGGAAGCAAAAGGGGTTTCTGTTTAAGTCAGGAGGCTTCTCGTAAAGGGAAGGGGGGGAGAGGAGGAGGTGGGTGACACCATTTTGTACTTTGGCTTGTCTAAAGTGGCGCTGGTTATGTTCCAGATCTATTAGTGTTATCAGCACCACACTCTCCCAAGTGAGCCATGGGCCAGCACTAACAGTCACAGTTTCTAATACATAAAACTTGGGGGACACAATTCAAGCTTCAGGGAGTTGGGGGGGACATAATTCAATCCACTATACACAGTAATAAATTATAAACCATTAATAACTAGAAATCCATGAATCCCAGATTATAATAAATAAATAAATAAATGGAGGAGAGGAGACTTGCTTATAGTAGATTAGACTGTTGCCTAATGCTTACTGGCAAATGTGGAAGAAATGCTTAGGTTGAAAAATAATTTCGCAGCCATCATTAACAAAGAGTGGTTCCAGCAAGAATATTGATAAATGCTAAATCTAAGGGCAGATTTTGATGAGGTGCAGTTTATTTGCATAATCTTAGAGTACATCCTCTTAGATTGGTTTATTTGTTGTTAGGGAAAAACTAGTACTGTTACTTGACAGTGGAGAAATTGGAAAACAGCTTTACCAGATGATCACAATTAACTTCACCAATAAGGGGCAGATGGATATTATATGCCTGTAGATATTAAACCTTGAGGAGAACACCCAGAATTTATGTAATATTCTAGTCATAAATGCTTAATATGAAACTAATTATGAGGAAACATCAGACAAACTCAAAATGAGAAATGTTCTTTTTTGTAAATGTCAATGTCATAATACACAAAGAAAGACTGTAGAAATGTTCCAGATTAAAGGGTGCTAAAGAGATATGACAACTAAATGCAATGCCTAATCCTAGACTGGATCCTGTGCTAGAGAGGGGGAAAAGCCATAATGGATATTATCGGGGCAATTAACAAAACTGGAGTACCAACAGTAGACTAAAGTATTAAATCAATGTTAAATATGCTGAAGTCGATCAACATTCTGTGGTTAGGTAACAGGATATTCTTATTCTTAGAAAATACACAATGACATATTTATGGGTAAAGGTCATGGTGTTTGCAACTTACTCTCAAATCGTTCAGAAAAAAAGTTGTGTGTGTATGTTTGTGTGTGTGTGTGTGTGTGTGTGTGTGTGTGTGTGTGTGTGTGTGTGTAGAGGGAGAGAGACATACTGTGAAAATGGTAAAGCAAATGGGATAAAATGTTAACAGTAGGTCAGTCTAGGTAAAGGAAATATAGGTGATTTATGTACTATTTTTATTTTTCCAATTTTTCCATAAATTTGAAATTATTTCCAAGTAAAAGTTTTGTATTTTTTAATTCTGGTCTTCAAAAGACACTGATAAGAAAATGAATAGACAAAGCTTAGCCTAGGAGAAGATATTCACAATACACATATCTGACAAAGGACTTGTATGCAAACAACTCTCACTCAATAATAAAAAGACAAACAAGCCCAATTTAAACATGGGCTAAAGTTGGACAGACACTTCATAAAGGAAGATATTCAAATGGCCAATAAACATAAGAAAAATCCTAAACATCATTATGCATCAAAGAAATACAAATTAGACCACAGTGAGATACCATTTTACAACCACTAGAATAACTAACAAAAACAAAAACAGGGTTGGCCAGTTAGCTCAATTGGTTAGACTGTGGTGCTGATAACGCCAAGGTCAAGGGTTTGGATTCCTGTACCAGCCAGCTGCCAAAAAACAAATAAATAAATAAAAATGAAAAATAAATTTAAAAAAATTAAAAACCGGCTGACCCTGTGGCTCACTCGGAAGAGTGCGGCGCTGGGAGCGCCAAAGCTATGGGTTCAGATCCTATATAGGGATGGCTGGTGCGCTCACTGGCTGAGTGTGATGCGGACGACACCGTGCTGAGGGTTGTGATCCCCTTACCGGTCAAAAAAAAAAAAAATTAAAAACTGTGATTACCAAATGTTGGTGAGGATGTGGAGCAACCATAACTCTCATATGTTGCTGGTGGGATTATAAAAATGGCTTGACCACTTTGAAAAACAGTCTGACATTTCAGTTGTCAAAACTCATCATACTATGCGTACACATACAATCTGTATAATTCATTGAATGTAAATTATATCTCCATTCTTTAAAAAAGGAAAAAATGAGATTATGTTACTACCCTGTTTAAAATTCTTTGCTCCCTGTTACTAAGGTCCAAACTCTTTACCATGGCTTACAAGGTCCTGTCTGATCTAGCCTCTACTTGTCTTCCCTACCTCATCTCCTCCTTGTTTACTATGCTGTAGTCACACTGGTCTTCACTCTGCTCTGCAAACATGCCAAGCCCTTTCCTGCCAGGTACCTTGGTACCTGCTGTTTTCTCTTTTAGAACACTTGTTCCCCAGCTGGTTGCATAATTAGCTTATTCTCTTTCTTGTGAGATCAGCTCCTCAGAGAACTCTTTCCTGACCACCCTGTCTAAAGTAAGCACCTTCCAGGTACTCTTTGGCATTATTCTATTTATTTCCTTTTCAGCAGTCTTGTTATCTGTTACAATTTTGTTTTATGTAACACAGCTGGCCTGTAACAGGGATCAAACCCTGGACCATGGTGTTATCAAAACTATGCTCTAACTAGCTAAGCTAACTGTCCAGCCACATTCTTTATTTTTCATCTCCCTTCATTTTCATTGCTCAATACTGTAATCCCGTTTTCTAATATAGAGCCTGACACATAGCAGGTACTTAATAAATATTTGTTGAATGAATGAATAAACTGTCCTCTGAGGGTAGAAGAAGGGAGAAGGTAATTCTTCAGTAAATACAGAAAACATAATTGAGG
>NW_007731019.1:109888-158201 GCF_000696425.1 Galeopterus variegatus | reverse complement strand
GTATACACACATGAAACCATCACCACAGTCAAGATAGGCAGCACCTCGTGGTAATTACCATGTGCCTTGTGGTAATCCTTTCCTCCCTCTTCCCATCCCCTGTAACCACTGATCCACAGATCTCCTTTCTGTCTTTATAGCTTGGTTTGTATTTTCTAAAATTTTATATAAATGGAATCACACAAAATGTACTCTTTTTCGTCTTGCTTCTTTCTTTCTTTTTTTTTTTTTCTTTTCTCTTCTTTCTCTTTTTCTTTCTTTTTTTTTATGGCCAGGGATCTGAACCCTCAACCCTGGTGGTATCAGCACCACGCTCTAACAGAGTGAGCTAATTGGCCAACCCTGTCTTGCTTCTTTCATTCAGCATAATTACTTTGATATTCACTCGCACTGTTGTGTGTATCAGTAGTTCATTTCTTTTTATTACTAAGTAATATTCCATTGTATGGTATAATAAAATTTATCTGTTGATAGGCAGTTAGATTGTTTTTGGCTAATACAAATAAGGTGCTATGAATATCCATGTACAAGTCTCTTTATGTACATATGCTTTGAATTCCCCTAGGAAAATGCCTAAGGATGGAATTTCTGGATATATGGCAGATGTCTGTTTAACTATTTTATTTTGAAAAATGTCAAAGTATTTTTCAAAGGTGGCTGTACCGTTTTACAATTCTACCAGCAATGTGTGAGAGTTCCAGTTCTTCCACATCCTCACCAACACATAGTATGGTCAAGTCCTTTTATTTTTAGCCATTCTAACAGGTATGTAATGTATCCCATTATTGTTTTAATATTTGTTCCCCCAGTGACTAATGATGTTGAGCATCTTTTTATGTGCTTTTTTGCCATTCCTATATCTTCCTTGGTAAACTGTCTGTTTAAATCTTTTGCCCATTTTAAAAGTCAGTTTATTTGTTTTCTTATTGTTGAGTTTTTAGAGTTTTTTGTATACTGTGGATTCAAAGCCTTTATCAAATATTTGATTTGCAATATTTTCTCCCAGACTGTGTTTTTTCTTTTTAGTCTCTTAATAGTGTCTTTTGACGAGCAGAATTTTTTAATTTTGATGAAGTGAAAATTATGGATTATGTTTTTGGTTTCATATCTAAGACATATGGCCTGATCCAACACCACAAAGATTTTTCTATGTTTTCTTTTGGAATTTTTATAGTTTTATGTTTTACATTGAGATCTATATCCATTTAAGTTAAATTTTGTAGTTAGTGCAAGATATGGTTTGAAATTTGTTATTTTTAATATGGAGATCAGATTGTTCCTGCACTGTTTATTTAAAAGACTATTTTTTTCCACTGAACTGCCTTTATACCTTTGTCGAAAGTCAATTGTCTATATACATGTGAGTCTATTTCTGTACTCTCTATTCTGTTCCATTGATATATTTGTCTGTATTAATGCCAATACCACACTGTCTTTGTTGCTATAGCATCAATTATAATAAGTCTTGAAATCAGGTAGTGTTAGTTCTCTAAATTTGTCATTTTTTGTCATATTGTCTTTTTTTTTTTTTTTTTTTTTTTTTTTCCTTTTTTGTGACCGGTAAGGGGATTGCAACCCTCGGCTTGGTGTCACCCGCACTGCGCTCAGCCAGTGAGCGCACCGGCCATCTCTATATAGGATCCGAACCCGCTGCGGGAGCACTGCTGCGCTCCCAGCGCCGCACTCTCCCCCGGGCGCCCCAGGGGCCGCCCCGCCCCACTTTCTTTTTTTGAACTCTTCTTTTTTTTTTTTTTTTTTTCCTTTTTTGTGACCGGTAAGGGGATTGCAACCCTCGGCTTGGTGTCACCCGCACTGCGCTCAGCCAGTGAGCGCACCGGCCATCTCTATATAGGATCCGAACCCGCTGCGGGAGCACTGCTGCGCTCCCAGCGCCGCACTCTCCCGAGTGCGCCACAGGGCCAGCCCTGTCATATTGTCTTTTGATGAACTCTTCTTGTTTTGTTTTTAGCAAGTTTTCTCCAAGAAACCTTGAATCTGCTCAGGCAGACACTCTTACAACTTAGAGCTTTAAACACTAACTGTGGATTTTAATTCCTTCATTCCTTTGGGCTTAGAAGTCATTTTTATTCAAAGATCTTTTTTTAAGTGCGTGAACCCAGAAGGGAGTGGGATTGTGGCAGTATTAAGCCAAATAGTCATCAGCTATAATGGTAACTGACAGCCAGCTGAGAATCTGACCTTTCTGGAAAGAGACTCAACAGAATGACCTCTTGGGGGTGGTGAAACCCAGGTGGAAAGTGGGAGGGAAGAGAGCCTCCTATTTATAGTAATACCTACAAGCTACCAGGCATTGTGCTGGCTGTTTTACATACAGCAACTTATTTTATTTAAGATGCTTATAATTTCATTTATAGGGATATACTCTACACAGAGGTCAGATGTTTTAGGCAGGGCCAACTTGTGGGTGGGAATCTGTGCAGGTGCAGAGATCCCAGGCTTATAAAGCTCCCGTGCTTGGTTTAATGCCCTGCTGTCACCTTATTGAAACTCTTGATAGTTGTTTGCTTTTTTTTTTTTAATAAGAGGTCCTGAATGTTCATTTTAAACTGGGCATTATGTAGCCAGTCCTGACTTTAGGCTTTGCAGGCCATACAGTTTCTGTCATAACTACTCAACTCTGCCAATGTTACACAAAAGCAGCCATAACCAATATGTAAACAATGAGCCTGGCTGCACTTCACTAAAACTTTATTTATGGACACCAAAATTTGAATTTCATGTAATTTTTACATGTCCTGAGATATTACTCTCCTCTTGTTTTTGTTTTTCCCAACTATCTAAAAATGTAAAAACCATTCTTAACTTTCAAGCCATCCAAAAACAGTCACTGGGTTCTATTTGGCTCACAGGTGATAGTTTTCTGGCTCCTCCCCTAGGGAAACTCCTGCACATGTGCAGCAGGTGACATATACAAGAAGTTCACAGCAAAATTGTTCATAAATTCTCCAAAGGAGAAACAACCAGACATTCCCTCAACAGTAGAATGGATAAATACATTATAGTTTATTTACACACAACATATGGTTGAAAGAAAGAAGCAAGTCATAAAAGAATACATGCAGTATGATTTTATTTATATAAAGTTCAAAAACAGGCATACAGAAGTGCTGAAATCAAAATAAAAAATAAAGGCAAGGAAGTGATTGTAAGAAAAATCATGATAACGGTTACCTCCCAGGAGAGGGAGGTGATGGGGATGGGGCTTCTGGGGCCCAGCAATGTTGTATTTCTTGACCTAGGTCATGATTACATTGGTGTTTCCGCATATTTATTCTTTGAATTATACATTTTATGTCCATATTTAGAAATGCACATCTCATCACTTTAAAATTTCAGTTCCCAATTTCTAAAACTGAGTTGGCAATTGGAGCCGCATTGGAGTTCCATGCCCCGGCCACATGCTTTCCACTTCCTAAAGCTCCTCTGATGTCATTTTGAAGACCTTTGGCATCCATCTGGCCCTGGGCTTCACATTTCCCAAGAAGAGTCTTGGCTTTTATACATTCAACTGTTTTTCTTTTCAGTTTACTTTTGTCTCAGACTCTGACGCTCTCTGCCAAATTCCTTCAAGGTCAAATCCACATTATTATGGGTTCCATTGTCTTGAAGCCTTTCTTGTTTGCAAATTCTATTTTTCCTCATTTCAAAAATATAATTATAAATAATTCAATCACATTGAACTGGGCAGTGAATGTGTGTACTGGCCACTTTCCCTTTATCTGCTCCTTAGTGTTTATTCTCTTCTTAATTTTTCTACCTTCTGGCTCTCTATGTGTGGTTGTAGTCACCATTACCCCAGACAGGGCTAAAATGAAAGAAAAGAAAATATGTATTCATGGTAAGAAAGGACATGAGTTTAGGAATAAAACAATTGGAGTTTGAACCTCTCCTCCACCTATCAGCTGTGTATTCATAACCAGTGACCTGACCTCTCTGAGCTTTCTTTTCTTTCATTAATAAAAATGAAGGCTAATAATGATTACTGGAGAGAGTCATGGTGGGAATTAAATATGTAAAGGTTAAACAGGAAAACTTGTGAAATGTACCTAGCTTGATGCCTTGTGCTACTGTGTGACCTGTGGTAGGCACATAATAAATTTGTGTTTTCTCTTTCTTTCTCTCTATCTCTTTCTACTTTCTTCTTTCATCTATTCATCCATCCATCTGTCTATATCCCTCCCTCCTTCCCTTCCTTCCTATCTTCCTTTCTGAGCATTTGCACAATTTCTCTGTCTTCACTTACCAGCCATGTCAATCTAGCAAGTGACTAAAGAGAGAAAAGGATGATAGGTAGTTTGGGGACAGGAACAATCAAAGGTGGAAAGATTCTGCTCTTAAGCCTGGGGAAAGAGGACATACCACACTCTCCAGTTTATTTAGCCATCGCTCTTTATATTTCTCATTTCCCCTTGAACTCACAGGTCTGTTCACACCTACAAAATTAATATCCATAGCAAGGCTCCTGTCAGAATCTGTAAAGAGCCTAGGAGAACTGCATCGTGGATTTTAGGGATAAAAATCACTTCCCTGTAAACCACTTAGACCCCTGTCTGGCGTATTATAAGATCCATAGCAAGGCTCCTGTCAGAATCTGTAAAGAGCCTAGGAGAACTGCATCGTGGATTTTGGGGATAAAAATCACTTCCCTGTAAACCACTTAGACCCCTGTCTGGCGTATTATAACCACTTGGGTATTACTACTGTTATTGTTGTTGCCATGATTATTATTGTGTTTAGGATAACATCCCGGTACATGCAACAGAAATTGTAAGGCTATTAGCTGTCTCATTTGCCAAATGCACACCCAAGTTACAACGGATTGCAATGGTTGTTTCTTTTAGCATTTCCTCCCTCAAACATTTCATTCTGCCTTTTCCAGAACAAACATCATTATAATCACTTCTTGTCCACATCTCTGATATCCCCATAGCTCTTGCTGCTCTCACTGGTAGTAGCAACACCTCTGAGTTTACTACCATCTGCAAATATCATTAGCTATTGTTTATTCCCTCTCCCACACTATTAATGAAGATGTTAATTAAGACCAGAACTAACACTGACCCCAGCAGCAATCCACTAGACATTTATCCAACTGGATAAACTTCTGTTAGTCATTACCCACTGCTCATAGACATTACTACTACTCCATTCTATTCATCTGCTAATTTGTAAAAGACTGGGGGAGAGAATTAGAGGAGCCCAGGATTATTTAAAAATTAACACTCTGATACTTAGGGTTTTTAGAAAGGGATTTGGTTGGACATCAGAAGGGCAGTTGTCAGTAGCATGCATGAGTGAGTGAGCCAGCCTCCTCAAGTATTTGGTAATTGCTTGGCTAAGTGTATGGGTTTCTGAGATTTTAGCACATGGAATAAAACTGGAGTATACTGATACAAATTATAGGATTTTCAGTTCAGCCACTTCTTTTTACAGATGATTAGACTGAGGCCCAAAGAGGTCAAATGACTTGTCCAAGGCCACTTTCCTCGTTAGTGATAGAATCTGAATTGGAACTTGGGGCTCTTTCAGTCCCATGCTCTGTATAAGGATTTAGAAGGAAAGTCAGTCTTATTTCACAGAGGTTCTGTTCTGACATCTACACAGTAGCATCTGCCTACTAAATCCTAAACTCATGGAGCACAGTGTCTACCAACTTCATCCTTTTCTCTCCAGCAAACCGTCTCCCATAATAGGGATTCATTGCATGCTTAGTTAAAAAAAAGAGAGAGAGAGAGCATTATTTACCATGATGCACTATTCTTTTGACCTATAAATTAGTGGTTCTCAGCCCTAACTAAACATTACAATCACCCAGAGGAGCTATTTAAAAATACCAATGCCCATACTACACCCCTAGAGATTCTGACTTAATTGGATTGAGGACAGACCCAGGCACTGGTAATTTTTTAAAGCTCCCTAGGTGTTTTTAATGCGTGTCCAGGGTTGAGAGCCACCTCAGAGGATAAAGCATTTTTCCAAAGATTCCTAAATTGAGAGGTTTCTTGTTCTATAGGAGGGGTCATTACAGAACTGCTCTAGCTTAGCAATTAGAAGCAAATCTTTCTCTTGAACAGGAAACTGATTGCTGTTCCAAACTTTTCCTTGTGCAGAATGTGAATTATATTGCCAGCTCAGAATAATGTGGTTTGGAATCTATTTATCTGGTGGTGATATTTATACCTAGCATTTTTTCCAAACTTAACTTTAGCTCTATAGGCAGTGGTACCAATTTAAGAGTAGTGCCACCTCTCAGGTGGTCTGGAAGTGAGTTATTGGCTACGTAAAAACTGGCCTACTAGAAGCAAAGCCAGGCAAAGAAGAGAGGGCTTACCAGTATTTGGGCAATTTTCTTATGTAGACATTAATATCCACTGTACCTATTTCAGTAACAAATGCCTTCCTGCCACTGGTATGGCAATGAAGCCTTAGTAGATGAAGAATGTAGGTCAAAGACAAAATAAGGAAACATAATCTCAGGCTTCTTTCTGGACAAGAGCCCAAGAAGAATAAAAGACAAGCATTTGGAAGGCTTTAGAAGCTGCTAGTCTTCTGATATGACACTTTGTGATCTTCTCCATTTTAGGGGACCATCCCTAAATGACTAAGTGCCAGTCTGCACTCGCACCTATCAAAACTGGGGAATTCGGAGTGCCCACATTTGGTTGTGCAGGTTGTTCGCTGCCCAGGGGTACCTGGTGCATGAGAGCTGAAATCTGCACTGAGAAGAGGTGCTTCCAGGAAAGATGGACAGCTCTATCTGTAGTTTGCAGAAACGTGCCACATGGAAATTGGAAGGTCTGAAGAGGGAGAAAGATGAGACAGGTTTCCACATCCATGTCATAAGTGAAGAAGCCTTTAATGAAAACAGGGAAGCAGAGAGAAGAGCAAGGAGATGATCAGAAGTATTGGGAAGGGACTGTGAGGGATCGCCCACCTTCTCAGCGTGTGCTGCAATATCACTGCCTCTCAGTGGTTAAAGCTGTGATAAAACAGGAAAATAGCACAGGAAGCCAGTGAAACGTGCAAAGGGAGTATCATAGAACAGACAATAAGACCCATGGAAAAAGGAAGTCTGAGGTGGAAACATTTTTTATGGGTTCATTCTTCCACCAGCTGAAGTTGGGGGCCCAGCCATGGCTCATAGGCTTGTCAGTTGCTGTTACAACCTGGTTCGGCTTCTGTGCAATACAAAGAAATAGAACGAATCTCAGCAACAGTTGGGCCAGGACAAGTGCCTCCACCAGTGAATGCTTCCAGATGCACTGACACGTTGTCCCAAAACACTGCTCAAGAAACATTGCTTAGCTAGAGACTGACTCCTCGGGAGGAAAAAAAATCAGTCATTTTGACAAGGTCAAAATACCAAGAAAACAGCATTCCCAATTGGGAAGTTATGGGTCAGGACCAGGGTTCATTAGAACATATTCTTTTCTGCTTATCCCTTCTTTGGCTTTTTGGCTATGGGGCAATTTTTAATATGTCCCAAGAACAGAGCTCTCTGGGCATGTAAAAACATGTAAATGGTTGGATACTGGATGGGGTCTTTTCCCACATAATTTTTGAAAAGAAAGAACCTAGAAGAGAGAGTGAAATAATGGAGCCAAATAATCCCATCCAGGAACAAATTATCCCAGGTCGTATTTAGGCATAAGATGAGTGGACTGCTCCATGGTCTGTGATGTTCCAATACTGGGACTCAGAGAGCACCAACTTTTCCTTTGGGATCTGAAAACTGGGGCAATTTAGATGATTTCCTTTTTGCTTGCACCTTTGAAAAGGCAAGGGAGGAAACCAGAGAAATGAGAACGAAGAAAGGAAGGAAGGAGAGAAGGAGGGAAGAAAAAAAGGTAAGGAAGATGGGGAGAAAGGCTCATTTATTAAACACAGGCTGCATGCCAAGCATTGCTCTTGGCTTTTTCATATATACGATTCCACTTAATCTTTAGGATTCCACTGTGAGGTAGGTATAAGTGATCTGCCCATAGGTGCCCAGCTAATAAGTGGCTGGTTATATTCATGACACCTGTATCCAATTTCAAAACTCCTCCCTTTTCCTCTTGACAAGTTGTCACCACTAACTAAATATACATACATATGCACATGTGTATATACATATATGTGTTTTATAATAACATCAAATTTTCTTAATACTGTCCCTATCACCAAGCAACCAATGAGGGTAATTTTCTTTCTTCTGCTTTTTATACTCTTCTCAGGCTAAGTGGTTTTTCTCCCTTTAGGGTTGCCTTTTATGTTGTTTTCATCTGTTTTTGTCTGTATACTATTAAAGAAAGGAGAAGAAGAAGACGGGGTGAAGCCAAGAGAAATAATTTGTTCTGGTTCTGTTGCTTACTGAGCAAGGTTTATGCAGGGCAGATGCCACCATTTTGCCAACCCTATACCACGTGACTGTGGGAATTCTCAGATCCACTTCAGATAAATAGTTTAGTCCTGTTTTTCCCACAACCTTCTGACAGTTGAAATTCCCCTCTTCACTGGAAGACAACCATCCTTGGAGAAGCTTCTTTTCAAGTAGCCATTCTATACTTCTCTTGAAGAGGAATTAAAAACCTCTCCCCCATTGCCAGGGACCCCCCTACTTTCTCATTTTTCTCTGAGAGGAAGTGGAGAGGGGCTGGGGGTGGGAATGTTGTGACTGAGGCTGCAGCCTCCCTCCCATTGGACAGGGAGCCTCACCTCTGCTGCCCACTGGAGGGGAGACATGGCCAGCTTTTCCCTGGAGCAGACACAGATGCTTCAGGAGGAGATGCTAGCACAAAAGGGCTTATTTAAAAAAAAAAAAAAAAAAAAAAAAAAAAACTGTGAAAGGGATGAGGGTGTTGGCAGGGAGGATGGTTCCATGCTGCAGGCTCTGCTGACTGCAGTCTCCATTTATTGATTCTTTCCTTTCTCCACTTCCCACTTTCCAAAGGTTTATATTTACTTTATAAAGAAAGGCCATCCCTAGGCCAAGATGTTTAAGGTATTTTATTAAAGTTTGGTGAAGAAGAGAGAACAGGAAGAAAAAGGCTGAATTGGGGGGGCAGGAGGAGGGGGCTGGCTGCTGGGGAGAGAGGAAGAGAGAGGGAGTGAGAGAAAGAAGGCAGGCATGCATGAGAGTCCCAAGCAGTGCCAAGAAGCAGAGAAAGGGCTGCTTGGGGACAAGCCGGGGGAAAATGTGCCAGAAACCTTATAGAAAAGGAGCAAAGAACTGAACATGAGGAATGGTTAAAAATTGAAGTGCAGATGGACTTCGGGATCCTCCTGGCAAAGAGTGCTGCAAACAAAACACAAAATAGGCCACCGTGACAACTCAGAGAAACAGAAGCTCTGAAGAGGCAGAAGACACCACAGAAGTGGCCTAGCAAATAAATAAATAAATACCACAGTATGCTAATATGCTGAGGGCCTTTAAATGGGGGTGGGGCAGAAGGGGGGGAGAGAGAGAGAAAAGGAAGGTGCCTGAGACAGAGAGCGACATCAAGTGAAAGCAAAAACAGAAGAGACACATACACACACATAACCAAACCCCAAAAGAGGCACACAGAGAGAAAGACAGAAAGGGCTGAGAGAGGGGGGTGATGGGGGTGGGAGTGGTGTGAGAGAGAGTCTCCAGCCAAATGCGGGAGACTTGGCAGGTCGACAGGAGCAGCCGGGCCAGGCAGTAACTGCACTTGCTGTGTCTAGTCTATTGTTGTCTGGGGGGAGGGGAGGGAGGGGGAGTTGTTTGTTTGTTTTGTTGTTTGGCCTCTTTGTCTCTTTTGTTCCAAGCAGTTAGTTTGCTTCTTTCCCAGACGCTGGCTGATGGAAGAGCTTTATGGATTTTTCTTAAAGGGACAGGATTAGCTAGTTCACCAGTATTATGGATTTCTCAGTCCTAACCAGTTCCTACCTAAATGACTTTGGTTTGTTTTTGTTTTTGTTTTTGTTTTCAAGGATACTATTAAGAATGGAGAGTCAGTGTTTATGATGTTTTTGTGCCTGATTAACAAGAATAAACTGGTCTATTTCACCCTCCTACTAAATCTCTTCCTTCAGGGTTGCCAAGGGTTCCCAGGGGGAAGAAAGGAAACACAAAAAGAAGAAAACCCTACAAACAAAAGCAAATGAAGAACATACATTCATTAAGAACTGCAAACATACATTTCTACTTTAAAAAAAAAAAAAACCTAGGCATCAGGATTAGAAATACAAAGTTGAGGTTTTAAATAACCAGCAAAAGAGGAGCTTTGAAGGCCAAGGGGTGGTTGGGTCCTTCCTCGCACACACCCACAGTCTAGGCACTGTACTCCCACCTTGCAGGCTGCTTTCCTCCTCCGGGGACCTTGCCAGACTCCATCCTACAGGACAAACAGCCCAGCACAAGGGCTTCTGGGAGGCTGTCGGGTCACTCTCCTGGGCTTGGCCTCCCTGGGGGAACTGGCCATTAACACACTCAGGCCACTGAGGTGACCATGTTGAAGGGCACACAGTCACTAACCTGAAGGGAGAGCTGCTTTTTATTTATTTGAGGAGCGGTAGGAGAAAAGGGCATCCCGCAAGCCTTTGACTTTTCTGTTTCCACAGAGACTCCCTGCTACCTATCGTCGCAGTAATTTAAGTAGGTTTTGGTCTACAAAAGGTAACTTCTGAAGGAAATGAAGTTTTAAAATACCGCCGAGTACATCTACTCTCGATTTTCAGTTCTACTCTAGCCCTCCTCCGAAAAGCACAGTCAGTTCTTTTTCTTAATTTATTTCTACCCTCCACTCCGTCTTTAAAATTTTCCCAGTGCAATCTAGGGTGCCAGAGATTAAAAATAAATAAATACAATCAAAGGGCCTGAGGCTATAGGAAGGGTACAGAGGGGTGGAGATGGGAAAGGGAATTGGGGCTCCTTTGTGAACGGGGTCCTTTACATTCGAGGCAAACACAAATCAGAGCGACGCTTCTGCCCTCCGAAGTGCGGCGGCCGCAGTTGGAAGGTGCGGGAGGCGGCCGGCCTGCGGGGTTGGGGCTTCTCCACCTCATTCCCTAAGAGTTTGAAACCGAAAAAAGACAATTCTGTCAACCGCTCAGACTCGGGGATGGGGGGATGGCGAGGCGGACAGCTAAGAAGGGAGGCTGCTTACACACACAAATTGATCCGCCCCCTCACCTTAATTTTTCCTCTCCCACACCCCTCCCCCAACAAACGTCCTTTTCAAAGCCGACAAAGGGGTCGCGAAGATTTAGCTGCACGATTTTGCTCCTGCGGGAGTACCATTTGGAGGGTCGCGGGAACCTGCTGCCTTCCCTGTTCACCCTCCACGGGGGCTTCCCTGCCACGGTCGTGGTGGCAACGTGGGCCGGATCGTGCGGGGACCAGCCTGGAGGCGGGAGGCCTCGCCGACCTTGGTTCCCAGCGGGCACCGTCCCGGCCGGAGAGGGGCCTGTGTGAGGCGCGCGGGGCACGTGTTTGCGCCAGCAGTGGAAAGGGACTGTGCTGTGGGGGCTGGAATAAGGTCTCACGGTGCTCGTGGGGGGTGCGGAGGGGGGTTGTAGCCATCTTTGCCTTGGGTAGACATTCCCAAAGACATTTTCACGTCCGTGGTCACACGAAGTAACCGACGACCCCCTCATCTTGAGCTAAAGGCAAAATTGATTCTGATTCCGAGGACGGAGGCTCAGCCCGCCTGAACCAGCTTGCCCCTAAGGACGTCGCTCGGAGCAGGCGTCGTCTGCGACCGACGATGGGAACCCGCCGGCCACGTGGAAGATTGAAGGTTAAGTGCAGGCCACGACCCTGGCCGGGTCCGGTCCGGTTTCAAGCCCAACCCGATGAGGTTCGGAAAAGGCCGGCCGGAGTCCCCAGGCCCAGGAGTCCGCGCCACGCCGTGCACGGCGGATTTCGTTTCTATTCCCCGCACGCGTCTCAGCCGCGCACAAGGAGATCCAGTTTCGCTGGAACGTTCCCGTGGGCTTGTTGGTTTGAAAATTGAGGCCCCGGGGTAGTACGTTTGGCCACAAAATCTCAAACCTCGCTAATCCTAGACAAAATAAAAACATAATAGGCCACAAATGAACCAACTTGGGGCGCTTTCCGTGGTGGTCGCCTGGCTGGGCACATGGAGCTGCGGAAATTTGAGGGAGTGAATTTTTCAATCTCTAGCCCTCGTGTGTGGAAAGAACTCAGGAAGGTGTTAGAACAGGGTGTGCTCTCTCTCCGGTACTACCTGCTCCTGTCTCCCAAACATCCCCCCAAGCCCGCAGCTGCGGGTGACAGGGTGGGGGCAAGAGGCACGGGAGGCTTCCCTGGAGGCCGAGCTCCCGCACGAGTTAGCCTAACCCCAGGATGTAGGATCGCCCAGAAACACGAGACCAGGCCAAAGAAATCGCGGCCCGGGAGCCCCTGACCCCCACTCGGGAGACAACCCGCCCGGCGCAAAGGGTGCGACTCCCGAGCCCCACGCCGGGGAACTGGAAGGCAGGCAGATGCTCGAGGCTCGGGCAGGGTGGAACCTTTTTTTAAAAAAATCTTTAAAAAGAAAAAATAAATTTGAACAAAACTAAACTACAAGCCCACAGTCCCCGCCGAAAGCGAGGTGGGGGAGGAGGGGGCGGGAACGACAGAGGCGCTGAGAGTGGGGGATGCGAAACGAACTCTGTCCCCTGCACAGTCGGTGCCTTCGGGGCTCCACCGCCGCGTGCTCCCACCGCAAGGTTTGAACTCACAGGGGAGGGCAAGAGTGGGAGGGAGAGGAGGAGAGGTGGAGGGAGAGGAGAGGTGGAGGGAGAGGAGAGGTGGAGGGAGAGGAGAGGGGGCTCTTTTTCTTTTCCTGCCAGCGCCAGCTGGAGAGAGCTTGAGGTGGCCAAGCGCGAGCAAACTTTTCTTTGGAAAGTTTAGGTAGCGCGGTTAGTGGCGGAGGCGCAGGGCAAGAAAGCGTGCGGGGATGGGCGTAGGGGGCGCGAGCTGGGCGCGACTGGGAGAGGGGAGCGGGTGGCCAGGTCCCGAGACGGTGAAAGATCCAAGTCTCCCGGGTCTCCGCCCACGGCCCCAGAGGCTTCGGGGGGCTGATGACTGTGGGGAGTCTGAAAGGCGTTTCTTTAGGAGACAGACAAGGCAGGGCCGGGAGTTCGGCGGTTTATGTTGGTGCCGAAAGCACTACCAGGCGACGGCTCAGAGCGGTAGCGGGAAAGGCTCGTCTGCCAAGGCGGGATTAGATTCGCCCGCCGAGGGGCCCGGTCCCCCACCTTCCCCCGCCCAGCGAGGGCCGCGCGCGCCAGGGATCTTTGGGGCGATGCGCGCGGTTTCGCGTCGCGCGCTGGGTCTCAGCGCACCACGTGCGCTCACGGCCCCAGGCGGGGACATTCGGGCAAGTGCCACCGCAGGGGAAAAGGCCAAGCAGCCAGGACTCGGTTTCGGCGATGCCTCCATCCCTCACATCCTTATGGTCCAACCCGACTTCTCCCCGCGCCCAGGAAAGGAAACGTGGTGCGCCGGCTGGAGCGCGAGGCCACCGCGGCCCGTTTCACACACGGCCTGGCATTCGGCTTTTCCTCACTGTGCACCAGGGGAAGGCATAATTCAATTAGATCGTCCAAGTGCAGCCCACCCTTTTTCCTCTTTTGCTTTGGAGCCTGGAACATTTAAAAGTGGAATCTTTCAATTCCCAAATATATACCTGTCGGTCTAAAGCGGAGCGGGGCTCTGTAGTTACTATGGCGGGGGGAGGGGGGACCCAAATCGGTTGTGTGTTTACAGCCTGAAGCGGCTTGTTTAGGCTCGCTGAGCGCCGTTCCAAACGGCGCAGCTTGCGCTATTTCGAAAGAAATTGGACAGTGGAAAGAAAACAAGGTTATTTAAAGTGATTTCCAGAACGCCACTTTCGTTCCACAACTCCTTAGGTGTCTGCGTCTCGGCTCCAGGTTAGCGCGGCCCAGACTGTCCAGCCTTTGATATGAAAGCCAGGCGAGCTCCGGAGTGAAACTACCTGTTGGGGGATTCCGCAGTTTAGACATTCAGCCCTCCTTTCCCCTGCGCAGTCCTGGCGGCGTTGGGACGGCTCTGCGGGTGGCACGATAAGGGAGAGGGCAGAAGAGCCGCGAGGCGCGGACAAAGTCAGCTGCCCGTGGCAGTGCCCGGCGAGCTGTGCCCGCGCCTCTGCTCGCTCTTCGGGAAGTGGGAACAGCCCCCCGTACGCTGTGCCGTGTCCCCGGCCGCAGGGATGGGCCAGAACTCGGCACGATTCTCTTAAGTTCGGAAACCACGAAGCGGTGCAGTTGGTGCCTGCGCCTCAGTGCGTGTCTAACTTTAAAAACAAAAAGGCTCCCGGCGGCATCTTGGGCTCCCGCCCCCTCCTTGCACTCCAGCACCCAGCACTTTTCCCTGCACCGAAATTCACTTTACTACTTTTTGAAATTCGGAAAACTCTGTCGACTCTTGGACGCGCTGCAACCCAGGGGCTGCCTGAAGCTCTGGCACTAGTTGCTTGAGAGAAATTACTCAGCTCTTGCGAGCAGATTTCCGAATTTGTGAACAACCCAACTAAATGAAGGAGCGGAGCTACCAGGGACAGTCTGAACAGTCTTTGTGGCCTGTTGGGAGGGAGAGTTTTGGGAAGCTGAGGGTCAGGTGGCTTGGTCTCCCACACGAACCTGTGAGAAGCGCAGTTCGGGCTGGGCCCGGGGGTTAGAAGTCTCATTTGAGAAGCGCACATCCCGGGTCTGGCGCGCATTTAGCAACGTTCTTTCGGGCAAACTCTCCAGCAGAGCCCGCCCGACATTAAATTGGGTTGGGTGGAGGAGCAGGCTACGCTAAACCGGGAAATTTTCCCCGGACGCCGAAGGCATTCGAGACTGCGTCTCCGATGCGGGTTTCTGCTTTTTTGGTAGCGAACCACACTCCGTTTTGGGAGCAGCTAAATTTCGGAAAGGCTCTATGGGGGGCCCGTTTGGGGTCCGAGGGGACCGAAAGACTTTCTCTGTGGCTGGGGAACAGTGGCACTTTCTTTCTCAGGGCACGCGCTCACATCCTCCACAGTCTCAAAGCACTCGGCTGAAAACGAAATGGGGACAAATATTAGATAACTACGGGGAAGGAGGGGATTAAGCCTCAGCTTGTTGAGTATGCTCGTTTTGACAGCGAGGATTGCGAGGCTACGCGGAAGAACGAGAATTTATTACTGAGAATTTACGTCTTGCACAGGGCTGAGTGTTGAGACTTTGAGCAAAAAGACGGCTTAGAACGCTTCCGCACCGAAGTCCCTTTTTATCATCCTGGCAATATTAGCCTGTTCGGCCGTGAAGTTCCATCCCTATTCCCAGTCCTTAGTGGCATTTCCCTTCCCTGTGTGCCCTCTTCCCGCGCCCACTCATCTGGGCCACTCTCCCCCCCCGGACAAACTCGTGCAAACTTGCCCATGTCCAGGCGCGCACGCACGGGTGGGCTGTCCCCGGGCGGGTAGCTCGGCGGCCTCGGGGACCTTCCCGGGCCTGGGAAACCCGGTGTATTTTCCAGCGTTCAGCCTCGGCGCTTCTGTTTTATTTCAGTTCAATCCCAGGGGCACGGACCCAAGGATAATAAACAATGCTGCTTATTAGAGATACAAACGGGCGCAGAAAAGAACCACGCGGTAAAGCAAGCACAGAGGCATTGAACCAAGTGGCCAGACATTCAAAACTGCCTTTGAAAGTGACATGGAAAGTACAAGGGAGGGCATTTCTCTGAATATACAGAATTTCACGGAATACAGGTTTTGTCAAGATGTGATGGTTGGAGCTATTTTTTATTTACTTGATTTTGCCTCAGGAGATCAGGCGCAGTTGCTACCTGTCCGTGCCCCGCTGCGAACCGTCCCCTCCCCACCTCTGTAGATCCTAAGGTCTCATAAAATAAAGGAGGGGTCTTCCAGTTGTCGGCCAACTCTGATACCGTTATCCCAGAGCCGTCAAGAATCGAAAACACTATGTCCTCTTCAGGGAGTGACAACACAGGCTTTAGGGGGAGATAGAATTGTAACAGGCTCAGCCAGATAATTCAGTGATATGCAAAAACTCTCCCCTCTCCGTTTTAAAATGTGAACGCAGATACCTTTGGGGTGCTGAAGAAGAGAATGGGGACTAGGGTTTTCTCCCAGGGTGCTGGTGTAACCGATTTCTGCGTTACCCGATGGCCTTGGGAAAGGGCCTCCCATCTGCTCTGAACGCCCCCCTTACAACGTCAGAAAATCTTCCTGCCTGCAAATATTGGCAAGAAGCTGCTATGACAGGCGGTGCTGCTTTAAATAGGAAGGAGACTGCCGGGTGAAGAGAAAGTCACAACCTTCCTACCCACCAGACTACCTGCCTCCAGTCCCCAAAAGGCCGAGCGCTGGCAAAGAGGAGACTCCAAGGAAAGTGTACTCTTCAGAGCTGGATGGGAAATGAATCAGCTGCGTGTTCCAGAAACAAATCTCTATTTGATTTTCAGGAGCTAGGGTGCACCAAAGCAAGTCTCCCAAACCAGCTGCTAAGGGGAGAGGGGTTAGTGTCTGAGCACCTGAATCTCCTATGGCCCAGTCTTCCCACTTTTTGTTGTTGTTAAAATAAAAAGATAAAATTAACGTTGAAAGGAACTTCAGAGGTGCTTAAGCCTAATTCGTACTGGCAGTGGGTTCCTTTTGACTTTGTCCAAAACTCATTTATCAAAATGACCACTCTATTCTTGAATCTGCTAAGAGGTGAGGATGAGGAGGGGACTGATCTCACCATTGCCAGCCCTGTGCCCATACAGAACTCTCATCCTAGGGAAGCAGGCTGGGGCTAACTCTGGCTGGGTCAGGGATGACCGTACCTTGAATTACATCCCTTTTACTTACCAAGGGCATCTGTCTCATCAGGAAATGATCATGGTGCCAACTGCACTCAAGGAACAGCCCAAATCTTTTCCCACTTCCCACCCTAAGCTGATGAACTTACACAGTGTACACACATTGTTTCCTAATTTAATTTATTTACTTGCTTTAAAACTTGTACAGCTGTCTCTAGCCCTTTCTGCCTAACCTAGATGGCAACTTCTTCGAGGAAGGGTTTCTGTTGGATGAACTCAAGCTCGAGAGGCCTCCTCTTGCAAGGACTGTGACTGAATATTAGAAAGTGCCTTGGGCATTTCTGGTGGTGAGCGTGTTGTCATGTCCTTCCCACAGTTTTCCCAATCAATTAGCTTTTGCCTCATATTTTACAGTTGAAGAAATTGAGGTGCAGAGAAGGCACTTGACTTACTCAAGTCATGCAGGGAGCTGAGAGCAGGGTCTGCAGCAGTCCTGGGTCTCTTGATTTGAAGTCCACTTGTTCACAGTTTTGAGGGAAGTATGATTGCTAACAATAAACGACTGTTTAGTGAGCATCAACTGTGTGCCAGACTACGTGCCATGCCAGACATGTTACATAAGTCATCATCACAGCAATTCTAAAGAGTATCATTAGCCCCAACAAAACTAAAAAATAAAATTATATAAGGAATACATGCATAAATCAAAATACTTCAAATAATACAAAAGAGCGTAAAATGAAAGTAAAAGTTTCCCATTCCTTTGTGTCCCTCAGAATAACATTTATATTTCTCATTCCTTTGGTGGCTCTCTCTGTAATGATAGATGCTATCATTATATTATGAGTGAGGAGATAGAGGCTTACAATTAAGATACCAAGCCAGGGCTACCTGTCTGCAGGCTCAGCACTTCCTGTTACTCTACATTACCTGAGGTGAATGGGGAGAAAAAACAAGCAAGTGAAGCCACAAATAAAAAGCAGAGTCAGATCACAGCCAGCGACATCACCACTTCTTTTCCTCTCCTCCTGCCCCTTCCAGGCTCGCACTAATGCTCCATGTTTTCAGGAGCTGAGAGCTTGGGCTCCCTCAGTGCATGCAATCTGGTGATCATTTGCGGTGGCTGCAGTCTTTCCAGGTCTTGATGCAACTGGACAAGCAGCCCTCCCCCATGTCTTGTCACCCAGCACCCCAATGCTGCCTCCACCCTGTACTAGGGCTGGGCCTTGGGCATCCTCTTAAACTTTAGATTTCCCTACCTGTCTCTCAGGGCTGTTGGGAGTCTCAAATGAGAGACAGGGAAAGATCTGTGTAAATTTGAAATCTCTCTATGTAAACATAGCAGCTGCTTTTCAAAGTCCTGTGTAGGACCCTGTGGGCCTTCACTTCGGAACAGTGAAGTTTCAGGGTTCTTTGCAAGAGCATGTTTTTGGCATTTGAGGGTTTGCATTGCGTGTATTTTTGTGTCTATAGGGGCAGGGTTAGCAGCGTGTGCTAGAGTGGAAAAGCGAACTCACTTATCTGCAGAAGATGGGAGCACTGAGGCTTTGGAATCGGGAGACCTTGGCAAGTGTGGAATGAATTTCTTTCTGCTGGAGAACACATGGAGCCAAGTTGGTAAGGACACAAGGAGGCAGTTCTCCTGCTTGTAGTGCACAGTGGGTCAGTAAGAGTAGCAGAGGTATGGGTAATACCTACTTCCTTTGTAGGTATCCACCACCTCAGGCTGTTCTTAGACTGTTCAGGGGCAGACAAAAGGGGGGGGATGGGGGCTGGGTGGCATGAGCTTCCCAGAACCAGTTATTTAATTTGTTTGTATTATTTTTGTGAGTGGAAAGGGGAGGGACATAGAGGATGGATGCAACAGTTCTTCCAGGAAGCTTCTCCTGTCCTTGAGTGTTCTTCGTTCAGGAAGAATTGCTGGAAATAGCCTGAATTTAGGAGCTCCAAGTGAGAACAAATGACAGGCCGTGGCTGCGGTCTCCTAGGCTGTGCAGAGGAGCAGTAGCTGGAGCGGGGCTGGTGTCTCTGAAATCCCCTTTCAGCCGCAACTCTGCAACGTGCGAGAATCTGAGCGTCGGGGAGGAAAAAAAACGGCTTTAAAGTGATGAAGGGGAAAGAGAAACTGTGAAAGGAGAGAAAGTCAGATTTTCTTGAAGGCCCAGCCAGCTTCAGAGTCTGCCTTCAGTACCCGTCAGGACAAAGGATGCTGCGCCCCCTGGTGTCAGAGCGGCAGCCGGTGCCAGCGAGCTGCCGCGGAGAAGCCGCGGGCGGGCGTGAGCCCGGGGGACCAGCGGGAGAAGTCGACGGGTCAGATGCCTTTTCTTCTGTTTGCTAAGCGAGTTGAAGTTCAAATAGCCTTCGCTTTCTCCACTCTGGAGTCTAAATAGAGACTCTGGTGTAGAGAGAGTGGCGTTTTTGTCTTCTTTGCATGCAATTTAGAGCGACTGGACAATGCCTGTTTAGAAGTAGTCTGCTGGGGTGAGAAGTACAGTGGTGCAAAGAAAAGACCTGCATTTCAGGTAGAGTGCTGGTCTGGGGCGAGTCATTTAAAATGTTAGAACCTTCCTTTCCTTGTCTTAAAACCAAAGAGGTTAAAGTAAGATATTTTTAAGGTCTTTTCCAAGCTCTAATATTGGGATTTATTAGACAATCATTGCACTGCACGGTCTTTTCTCAGAGCCTTGTAAATTTGTTGTTACTTTTTCTTTCCATTTATATTCAGATATAAATGTTATATGTTTTGGCATCATGAGTTCCCTGATTCTGAGCAAAGATATTAGTGTCTCCTTTCCTTTGAAAAATGCAAAATATACCTTTTGTCAGTACAGAAATCTACCTCCTCCCCAACCCTTTGTGGAGCCTCCTGCAAAAAAGCTGCAGAGTGAGTAGGACTTCAGTCTCTGCTCTGTTTCTTTTAAAAATAAAGTACTAAAGTGTTGTGCTGGAAATTCTGCTACTAAGTGTTACATGTGGTAGGTGTGAATATATGCTTCAATAGTTCCAGGCACAAGACCAAAAACTTCCCCAGAATTAGCAGAGTTTTCAGCTATAATTTGGCTAACGTTTTTCTACGAATAGGTACAAAGACCAATTTGAGAGTATGTTCTCTCTAAGGGGCTACATGGTTGGCTTTCCATTGAAATTTAGGGCTGTCCTTGCACAGTCAGGTGATTTTAAGTACAATCAACCCTGGGGACGAGTTATGTAGTCACTGAGAGTTTTCCACTTCTAAAACCTACAAATCTAGTCTCTGAGGTGAGCAAATGCTCACTTGAACTGTTATCTCTATGTAATGGGTACAGTTTTGTTTGTTTGTTTTTTCTAAGAAACTGATTATTGTCCTGTGAAGGGTCACTTGAATAGCAACGTTAGTTTTGCACATGTGGAGGGAGTGTGCAGCCATTGTCCTGTAGTAGACGGAGTTACTATTCCATATGTGCAAGGGAGGAGCAGGTTCCTCTAAATGAGAGGAGAATCAGGAGGAAGACGAACAGCAGCACAAATGAGATGACCCATCAGGGAGGGGGATACAATGTGTGTGTCAGAGCATGTGTTGGGGCTGAGTGCAGTGACCTGGAGCATTGTGCCCCCCACCCCCCAAGGGGAACAACTGTGTTATGGGCTAAACTGTGTCCCTGAGGAATTTCTGTGTTGGAGCCCTAACCCTGAGTACCTCAGAATGTAATTGTACTTGGAGATAGAACCTTTAAAGGGGTAATTAAGTTATAACAAGGTGGGCCCTAGTACAACTGGCGGAGTCCTTATAAAGAAGAGATTAGGATACAAACACATACAGAGGGAGGACCATGTGGAGACGTAGGGAGAAGGTGGCCATCTATGTGCCAAGGAGACAGTTCTCACCAACCCTGCTGACACCATGATCTCAGCCTTGATCCTCCAGAATTGTGAGAAACTAAATTTCTGTTATTTAAGCCACCCAGTCTGTGGTATTTTCTTATGGCAGCCCCAGCAGACTAATATGAGCTACTACTGGGCACCAACCAATTATGTGCTGCCATTTGGAGATGCAGACCCAGTGTTGCCAGAATTTCTAGTTTAAAAATCTTTTGCTTTTAACACATACAGAGGGAGGACCATGTGGAGACGTAGGGAGAAGGTGGCCATCTATGTGCCAAGGAGACAGTTCTCACCAACCCTGCTGACACCATGATCTCAGCCTTGATCCTCCAGAATTGTGAGAAACTAAATTTCTGTTATTTAAGCCACCCAGTCTGTGGTATTTTCTTATGGCAGCCCTAGCAGACTAATATGAGCTACTACTGGGCACCAACCAATTATGTGCTGCCATTTGGAGATGCAGACCCAGTGTTGCCAGAATTTCTAGTTTAAGAATCTTTTGCTTTTTGATGTTGACAGCAGGCCTTCATGGGTGCGCAACCTGTGCAGTCACACAGGCTCCCGTACTTAGAAGTGCCCCAGGGGCAACACTGAGGGTTGCGATCCGTTGCCGGACACGGAAAAAGACAAAAAAAAGAAAAATCTTTTGCTTTTTGATGTTGACAGCAGTCCTTCATGGGTGCGCAACCTGTGCAGTCACACAGGCTCCTGTACTTAGAAGTGCTCGCAGGCCTTCATGGGTGCGCAACCTGTGCAGTCACACAGGCTCCCGTACTTAGAAGTGCCCCAGGTTTGGTCTAATGTTCTACTGGTGCCATCTTGAAATCCTGAAATTTACAACAAGGGGTTCACATTTGCATGTTACACTGGGTCCCCACAAACTATGTAACTAGTCCTGGCTGACAACTAATACACATTTTAAATAATGTGCATGTTAAGATTATGGGGACTCAAACAAAATATGTCTGAGGCTGGAGGCAGCATCGGACACTGGCATGAACTTTCTGTCACTAATTGGCTAAAGACTTTCCACTCCCTGATAAGCACTGGGAGGGAACTTATGGAGCCCAGAGGTTTTCTGGGGATAGGAGGAAAGGCACAGATATCCCCCGATGTGGTTTCCTGAGATTTCACATGTGCTAGTGTGGCCCTGACCAAGATTTCCTTTTCTCATTGAGAGAACCACTGAGAAGGTCACAATAAGAACATCTTGAGGAAAGGCCCAACACAAGGAATTAAGCATTGGGGGTTGAGGGCTGGGTTCACCCCTTCCTGTGGCTGATGCTGGAAGCTCTCCAGGCTTATCCATCCAGGCCCTGAGTTGGTCTTTTGCAAACCAGAGCTGAGTATGCTACCTAGCATTACTAGAAGACCCTGAAGGCCAGTGCAGCCCCATGTAAAAACAACACAAAGACACAGCAGGAAATAACACTGGAGGGGACTGATTCATCTCCAGTTTGCTGCCTGGAGTTTATAAGCAGGAGTCCTTTTTTTTTTGCACTAAGGCAGTCCTAGGATTCTTAAGGGGTTCTCAGTTAGGGTTAGTTAGTAGGGCTGAGCTGGAGAGTAAAACCTGGATTGTCTGTTTGAGGGTCTGGATGGTCCTGAGCCCCTAATTGTAAATAAATGATATACTTCAACTTCACAGTGCATGCCATATCAGTTGATTCTAATTTGGAGGGGAAAGTTTTGCTTCTGGTGAAAGGAACGTCAGTCATCAGTGGGTAGTCATGGGGATATTACAGGCAGATCCTGTTTTTAAGGATATGCATTGATTTATAGAAGCTCACTGAAAATATTATAGTGGAATGTTTGGTCAGGAGGTCTGCTTTTCTAGTTCTATTTCTGCCCAGTACTGGCTAACTGGAGAGTGTAAATTTTAAAAGAAGTAATTGCTTATGCACGTTATGCAGACTCCCTTAGGGGAATGAGTGAAAGACTGTTTGAGATCCTCTGAATTTCTTGGAAGAAAGTTGCTATATAAATTAATATAGGGCCCTCTTTTTCATTGCAGGTTGGCAGGACACAGGAAAGAACTCCTCCAATTCATGCAAGAGAGAAAATGAAACTCTCCTCCGGCCTCTATCAGGGAAGCTAATTTTTTCCTCCTCTTTCCTGAAAGTTTCCCAAATCCCATGACTCTGATTTCCAGATCAGAGAGTAAGGTTTTTATTTTTATTATCCCTTACACTTTGCAAATGGAGAGTCCCTAAAGGAACATTGTGATGGGCTAATGTTGTGAGCCTGTTGTGAGCAAGGCCTGGACTTACATGCTGCAGAAGGAATTCAATCACACCTGCTCAGTGATCTGTAAGCCCCAAGTCAGCTCCTACTTTCTCCTGATAGATTGCACCCTCCTCCTCCCTGCCAAGAAATAGAAGGGTCAGGGGTGGTGACCCGATATTTAAAAGGTTTGAAATTCTATACGTGGCATTTCTGAGTTAAGTCCTAAATGACAGTCCCTTAATCATGTGGAAAATAAGAAACCTTGCTAAAAATTTTAACTGAATAGCCATTGGTTTAAAAGAAATGGAAACTTATGTCCACACAAAAATTTATCTATGATTGTTCACAACAGCATTTTTATAGCAACCGAAGGGGAATACAATCAAATGTCAGTCAGCTAATGAATGGATAAACATAATGTGGTATATCCATCTAATGGAATACTATTTGACAATAAAAAGAAATGAAATATTGATACATGCTGCAACATGGGTGATCCTTAAAACACTAAGCTAAGTAAAAGCCAGTCACAAAGGAACATTGTATAATTCCATTTACATGAAATTTCTAGAATTGGTAAATCTATAGTGACAGAAAATAAACTAATGGTTGGCTGTGGCTTGGGGAGAAGGTGAGGGAATTGAAAAATGGCAGCCAAGTGATGCTAAGTTTCTTTGTAGGGTAATGAAAATATTCTAAAATTAATTATGGTGGTAGTTGCACAACTCAGTGAATGTATTAAGAACCGTTGAATTTTGCCCTTAAACTGAGCGAATGCGTGGTGTGTGAATTCTCTCTCAATAAAGCTGTTAAAAATATTTTGTAAAATGTTAATTTAGAAAAAAAGATCACTGGTTTATCTCTCTTTTTCTGAACCTGATCACCTTGGGATAAATGTGTTCAGGCTTAAAAGCAGATTTTAGGAGCTAACTAAATGAGAATGTGAAAAATAGTGATTTTTCCTTAGGTGGAGAGAGTCTGATTGGCAGGTGCACGCATACCCACAATACTCATACCTATAACTCTTTTAAACTTTGCTGAAATGTTTTTCCTTAGCCTAAAATCATTAAAACTACATTTAAATAATGTCACTGAGGTGTATTTTTTGTTTTTGTCTTCCTACTAATCTTTCTCCCCCACTTTAGGTATTAGCACCCCAATTTTCTCTTAAGGAACCACCCACCCTATTTTCAGTTCACACGGTTTGGATACAGCTGACTTCACGCCCTAGGCTCTATGACTCAGGCTTCATCAATCCATGTTTTCTATCCAGTGGTATGTTGGAGACAGCTCATACCAGCTCACTCGAACCAACTGGTACATGTTCAGAAAATTTGTGAGCCAGTTGTTAAACACAATCACTAAACTTACAATTAAATAAATTATATTCAAAGTAAAGGTAATAATACTCAAACCTTACCACATCCTAACCATTCGACTACAATTTACTATCATCTATGTTCCTGAGTTTCCTTATGTCTACTGGATCTGTAGAGTGGAATATGTGACAGTAGTCCCCTCTCACCCGCAGTTTTGCTTTCAGTGGTTTCAGTTACCTGTGGTCAATCAAGGACCAAAACTATTATGGTATTTTGAGAGAGAGAGAGACCACATTTACGTAACTTTTATTATGGTATATTGTTTTAACTGTTCTATTTTATTAGTAGTTATTATTGTTGATCTTACTGTGCCTTAATTAATTACATATTTAATTTAATATGTAAATTAAACTTAATCATAGGTATGTATTATAGAAAAAACATGGTATATATAGAGTTCTGTACTATAATGGTTTCAGGCACCCAATGGGAGTCTTGGAGCACACATCCCCTGTGGATAAGGGGGCCTACTGTGTAACAGTGTGCTCCTGTGCATTTCTTTCCAATTCCATGTGCAGTGACTTCCCTTGATAGCTTGAAATTGGCCATGGTGGCAGTATTTACACTACAGAACTAGGGAAATGCTGTATATCAGGGCTTCCCCTTTCCTGCCAAGGTGATTGTTAAACATACTGGCTATAGTGGGTTGAATGGTGTCCCCTCCAAAAAAATATGTCTGCATAGTAATCCCTGGAACTTGTGAGTATGACTGGAAAAAGGTCTTTGCAGCTATAATTAATTTAAGTCTTTTATGATGGGTCATTCTGGATCATCCCAATGGACCCTAAATATAAGCATGCATGCCCTTATAGAATAGAGGCAGAGGGCAATTTAACACAGACACACAGAGGAGACACACAGATAAGACAAGGAGGCAATGTGACTGCAGAGGCAGAGATTGGAGTGATGCGGCCACAAACCAAGGAATGTCTGGAGCCACCAGAAGCTGGAAGAGACAAGAAACAGAATCTCCCCTAGAGCCTCTGGAGGTAGCATGGCCCTGCTGATGCCTTGATTTTGGACTGGTGTCCTCCAGAAATGTGAAAGAATAAGTGTCTGTTGTTTAAGCCGCCCAGTTTTGGGTAAGTTGTTGTGGTAGCCACAGGAAACTGATACACCAGCATGCCACTGCAGCACTGTTGTGTGATTCAGGGAAGGGCATGCGACCCAAGCTAGGACAAAGGGAAGTCAGCTTCTAGAATAATTAAGCCGCCCAGTTTTGGGTAAGTTGTTGTGGTAGCCACAGGAAACTGATACACCAGCATGACACTGCAGCACTGTTGTGTGATTCAGGGATGGGCATGCGACCCAAGCTAGGACAAAGGGAAGTCAGCTTCTAGAATAAAAAAAAAAAACACTCCTTCTAGTGGGGGTTGCTGAGTGGTTCCGTCTTTGCCACTATATTTGCCTAAGAATGAAAACATCACAAAGAGTGGTAAAGTTGGGATGTAGAGTGAGCTATTCCTGCCAATGTTGTCTGAGAAACTGGATCTATTCTAAACACTGGAATTTTTTTTATTACATGAGCAAATTAATTTCTTTTTAAACCAAGTTCCTAACCAATATAGACATGTTAATTTTCAGAGAACATTTAAAAGTGCTCATTTGCACAGAGAGGATTGTAAATACATACGATTGCTATCATTTGATCAGTTACTATTTAAATTAGGCATAACTAATAGAGACAATCAAAAAATATATATCAATCAATCAAAAATCTAAGATCTACCTTATTTGTTCCACAAATGCTGATTGAGCCCAACCCTATCTATCATTCTATTAGGGACAGATATTCGTCCATTTAAGAGATTACACTTCATTTGCCAGTAAGGAATTCAGTATAACTCATATTATTGAGTTCACTAGCAGTATTAACTTTTCATTATATAGTCCATAACTTTCTGGACAGTTCTAAATTCATGTGATTTCATTATTTTTCCTAAAGAGAGTACTGTATTGAATTATTTTCAAAATAAAAATAAAATCCTTTTACCTTCAGCATTTCTATTATTTTTCCAGGCTCAAGAGGTTTCAAATTAATTTTGTCCCCCGTAATCCTATTTCTTTCCTCCACTTTCAAATACCTTTGTTTTTTGATGGACACATTTTGGATAAATTCCCAGTCAACTTTTTAATCTTATTAAACTCAGATAGTATTTATGGCTGATTTCTTGATAGTTGATTAACTGGGAGCCCATCTCAAGTGCAAATATTCAGATCTTATATTATTCATTATCACTTTGTATTTACTAGTAGCATTACTTATCAAAAAAATTGTTTTGAATATTTTCAAGAACAAGCAACTGAACAACACACCCACACATGCACGCACACACACGTTATGCACATAAATGATTTCACTGAGGCTGTATAGCATATATTAATCAAGCAAGAGTATTAAGTCTATTCTCCTTGTAGTCTAGAATAATCCTCTCTTTGCTACACAACAGTAGCCACCAAAATCTTTTTGGGAGATTAGAATCATTCAATATAAAGTTAAAGGAAAACAGGAGAAAAGTTTGGTATTAAGATTCTCCATTTTTAAAGCCCCATAATAGTCTAAAATAAAAATTGGGAGCGCATCAGATTTACCAAAGACAGACGTGAACAGACTCAAAAGAAGTGTTTTCAGGAAAGGCAAGGAAGCTATTTTCTCTCCATTAACAAAAGCAGCTTTTAAATATTGCCCATTCTTGATAAAGCTGGCTAAGGAGAACCCCAGCAAATTTGCTTTTTTGCTTGAAGCTAAGAAAAGAAACTCATGACCAAAGCTGAATTATAAAGAACCAGAAAAAATCAATGATTTGTTCCTTGATGGCAACTTTATGCCAGAGATACAAGAGTTTCTTTACAGTAAATTGTTTTCTTTATGTGGAAACCTCTCATAGAAATCTAGGAGAATGGATATAATTAAGTAGTTGTGTGGCTCCAACTCTAAAATTTTTTTTTTTTAAACACCTCAACATTTGCCCTGGAAGTGGAGGAGAGGGCTAGCCGTCTAAAAGTTAGGCCCTGGAGACATTTCAAAGCTTCCTGGACAAAGTCTTGGAAGGATTATAGCAGTGAACCATCCTGCTCTGGACCTGAATCTAGATTGATGACCTAATATATCTTTCCCAACTCTGACTGCCATAGTTTTATGAGCATCAAGAACTGAGTGTCTGCCACTGTCAACAAACAGAGCTTCTCCAGAGCACTTCCATCCACAGAAACTCAAGTATTCCCAAAGAGCATAGTTCACAGCCTCCCAGGGCTCAGGATGCTGCCTCTAGCATTCACCACATGTGGGATGGAAACTCTGCTTTGGCAGGATAATTCTTAAAGAAAAGGAAGTGTGCCTGTTACTGTCCCATGTTATCTTGGCTTAACAACTTTGAGTCAGTGCAGTGAGGATTTGCTGAGAGGCTAAGGAAGCTTAGTATAAGGGCTCCTCCTTCTCAGAGGCCCCTTCCAGGGCACTGTCTAACTGTGTATTTGCAATTTTGCATTCTTTTTATTGAGTCCCCTTAATTGTATAAGCTATCTACCCCTCAAAATGGAAATCTGCTAGTGAAATTGCACCAATCTGAGCTAGAGAAATTGCACCAAATTTTAGCTTGATAAAAGAGTAAAGATTAAACGCAAACTCCATTTCATCTTTTATGGACACCCCTCCTCCCCTGGCGCGTCACCATCAGGGCTGAGACTACTTACTTTGAGTCTCTGGTCATCAGCTGTCCTTTCTTAACTACAGCAGTGGTTTAAAAACTGGCAGGGGTTTCAGTTTATTTGCCCTCACTCCTCCTTAAAAGAACACTCAATTGTGGGCTAATTATTACACTAGCTTATAGACTCTAAACACCAGAAAAAATCTCTAAGCACAGTCCTCCTTTAGGTTAAGTGGTATCATGTTCCAGTGTCACCTAAGTTTTGTTTTACAGTAAAGGTGACTTTCCTAAGAGGGCTCTCAAAGGATCAAGCCATAGAAACACTTCTTTCCTCTGATTACAAAAGTAATAGCATATATTTATACATATACATGCACACTCATAAACAACTTGAAATCTTATAAAATATAGCATAGAAAGTGAAAATTTTCCATAATCTCACACAGCTGAGAAAAGCATTTATTTTTTTCAAGGCATATATTACCATTTCATTTATTACTTTACAGAAAAATGGGATTAAATTCTCAAATCAAAAGTGTACTGTTTTCTACTTAGCAATATGTCATAGACATCTTCCCATGTCAGTCTGTACAAAGCGATCTTTTTAATCTTCTTTTTAATGACTCCTTGGTGTTGTACTGTATGGCTGAACCATACTCAACCAATTGCTTGTTAATGCATGTTGTGTTCTTTCCAGTTTTCCCTGTAACAAATATTCTTGCAAACATCATTTTACACTGAAACATCTCAGAGCATTCACAGGAGTATTTATTTCTCTATGATGAATTCCCAGAAGGTGAATTATTATTGGGTCAAAGGGTATGAGCATTTGATTTTTAATAGCTATTTCCAAATTGCCCTCCAATAATTTTATACCCATTTACACCACCCAACCACACTATAAGAAAGAGCCAGTTTCCCCACATTCTTAGCAACATTAAAAATCATGCAATTTGGGAATGTCTGATGTGAGTTAGGAGTTAAGAGGTTCAGCCTGTGGAGTTTTTTTCCCTTTGTGAAACAAAGAAATCAAAATCTGCCCCTCTCCCTGCTAACTTTCCTGCTCTGGGCGAGCCAACTACCCAGACAGACATCTAGTTAATGTAAGAGGAGAAAATTCTAACACCTAATGCCCACATCTAGCTGGATTGATTAAAGATAATTTGTCAGTGAATGTATAAGAAAATGTGTTAGTGACAGAATACTTATTAACTTAACTATTAAAGAAATTGAAGTTGGTCCTGGTTTTTTAGCACTGCTGTTTTAATATAAACAACACATTTAATCTTACAATATCAGAACGTTTACATTTGCACAATGCTTTGATTTTATCCTTAGTTTATAGGCTCAAAGTAGTTTTAAAAATCTATTCTTTAAAGGTGTGTGAAAAATGACCCCGAACCAGCCCTGTAAGGAAGAGCAAGGTTTGCCAACACACAGGCTTAAGGACTCCGTTTTGATGGTTACTATGGTTTACATTTCCAGAATTAGGATCATTGAGCATTAGACTGAAAATAAATTTTAGGGGTTATCTAGTCAAAAGATTATCGAACTCTGCTCCACAGAGCCTTGGGATTGTTTCAGGGAGATGGGAAGTTGATGGAGGAGAAAGACAACAGGGGATTAAGGGTTCATGGTATTCCAACCCTAATTCCACCACAGCAGCCCCACTTTGATCTGTTTCATACAGTGGATTATATATTTTGTTATCTGGAGCAAGGTGGTTTCTCATTTTCCTCATCTGTAAAATAGACATACTAACAGTGCCTATTTTAAGTAGTGAGGATTAAATTAAATGCTACTATACACGTAAAGTGCTCAGCCCAGTGCCCTCCACATCCCAAGGACTCGGTAAATGTTTGCTCTTTTATTATTTAAGACTTTGCTTTGAAAAAGGATTCTACTGCTAAAAAAGTAAGATTCAAAACCAATTTATTTTTGTCGTCTCTAAAAAAGGCAGTTATTTCAGAAGAAGCGGTTGCAAGTTTTATTTATTTCCTGCTTCCCCATCCAATGGTGCTTCTTATTCTCAGAGCCCAGTCTAATTTTGCCGAGACTGCTGGAGGTTCTGAGGATAATGTGTTCCCCCCACACGCCAGGGGGCTCCACTGGCCACCAAGCGTGGCCAGGCAACAGCTGCTCTATCTGCGTTCCCATTGATTTGTAGAATTAATATGGCAGTACAAAAGCTTTCCCTGGGGGCCGGCCAGCCCCGTGGCTCACTCGGGAGAGTGCTGCGCTGGGAGCGCCGAGGCCACAGGTTCAGATGGTCGGTTTGCTCACTGGCTGAGTGTGGTGCAGACAACACCAAGTCAAGGGTTGCGATCCCCTTACTGGTCAAAAAAAAAAAAAAAAGCTTTCCCTGGGGGCCGGCCAGCCCCGTGGCTCACTCGGGAGAGTGCTGCGCTGGGAGCGCCAAGGCCACAGGTTCAGATGGTCGGTTTGCTCACTGGCTGAGTGTGGTGCACACAACACCAAGTCAAGGGTTGCGATCCCCTTACTGGTCAAAAAAAAAAAAAAAATTTTTTTAAAAAGCTTTCCCTGGCCTGAGGGAAAAGGTCCCCTGCAGGTTGACCATGAGAATTGAACATCAAAGTTGTAAAATCTTAGAAATATTACCCAGTTGCCATCTTTCCCATAATGATGAAGACTTTTGAAAGGAGTTCAGAAATGGACATTTATAACTTCTAAGACTGGCTGAATTTTCTATTCTTGGCTAGATGTTTTTTACGGGAAGAATTCATCCAACAAACATATGTTTTTATCAATCTTTTTCTTGGGAAAGCTTGTCTTTGAACAGGGGAAGTTTTCAAGTTTTTCTAATGAATCAGAGAAGTGAGGCAGGAGGGACAGAGCCTCGAGCATTTTCTTTTTTGACTGGTCTAACATGAGACCAAAAACTAATGGATGAAGGGCAAAACCTCCCAAACTGCGTACTTGTATCTTTTCTACCCAGCAACTCCTTCCATGCCAGTCACTGCTGATGCTTGATAGCCAGATGTGGATTTAGGGAGGGGCTTCTCTATGTCGGGGCCATTCAGGGTCTGTAGTAGACTTAGGAACAAGTAGACATGAAAACTGTAGACTTCAAGGTTGAAAACCGCATTTAATGAAACCCCTCCCTCCAGACGCTCTTGATCAAAGTACACCCTTGCACTAAGACAATCGATCTACAGTTGTATACATAACATTTTGGCAACACTCTGTCCTCATTGCTTTCAACAGAGGCTTTAGACCCCTGAATCTGGGCATCATCCCAGCACTGAGATCCAGTTGCATTACGCGGACCAGCAGACACAGTACCACAGCCCAGGCCCGTGCAGCTGCTTCTTCTAACTTCAAGTCTGCGAAAAATTACTTTCCAGAAAATAAGTGAAACCTGATGTCTTCTCCGGGTGGTTATTTTTGCGCCTATGAAGTCAATAAAACTCTCCAGATTTATTAGAAAGCCCTGCTGTGGAAGACAAGACCACTTCCTATTCCCTAGCGGAAATGTGTGCCTTTCCTTTCTACAACCTTCTGACCACAGATTTTAATTTTATTCATTTCTGTTATTTTTCCCAGAAAATTTGTCAGAACCCTCTAAGATAAGTGGCTTGGCCTGCACTGAAATTCCAATCTTTTGCATCCAAGAGTGACGAGCACATTTCTTACCCTCTTGCTTTGCTTCCTGACCTCCTCTTTTCTTTACATCAGAATCAGCAAGGATTTTGGCTCTCTCTCCTTCCACCACTCCAAATACTAAATGTAACACCTACCAACAAATTATACTCCTGTGAGAGTCCACTAACCACAGGTTGATGACCATAATAATGGCAATTGGATTCAATTCTATTCAATGTTATTTATTGGTCCCCTACTGTATGCCAGTGCTGTACTGGATATAAAAAGGCAAAAATGTAGAGGATGATGTGCTTTTTTTCAAGGAGCTTAGAGTCTACTGGGGGAAGCAAACATCAACAAGTAAAAGTCATTTAGTGTGGCAGGATTCATAATGAACTCAGAGTCTCATGGGGTACAAAGATAGGACATGGAAAGCCATGAAAGGCTCTTGAGGAGATGGCTCTTGAGCTATGTGTTTAAAGACGAGTGGGCTTGTACGAAGACACACACACACTCACTCTCCACCAGCTTGTTGCCAGCAGTATAAGGCCAGGTCAATGGACAATGTGAAAAATGATGTCAAATAACAAATGATTTGAAAAGTTTGGGTAATGAAACAAAAACTCAGCAGAACTTTTACATTAAAAGGCATACTGACATTATCTTTTATGATGAAAAGAAGCCAGAACTTGATGTGATAACTGTTAGCCTATAAATCTGTTATACCTGTGGACTGTTCATATTAAATCCCGTAATTAAAAGAATTGTATACATGTGTCCATAAATAAATAAATAAATAAATAAAGATGAGTTGGAGTGCATAGCAAGCAGAGGGACTAGAAAATGCAAAGGATCAGAGGTGGGAAACAGCATGGTACATTTGGGACCTAAGAAGTCGTGAATTGAAAATGAAGGTCAAAAGGTTGTAAGCAACTTGCGTTCATATGTGAATATGAGTGTATATTTTTTAGGTTACAGGGAACTATTGAAGGGGTAAAACTTTACAGCAATTGCGATACCACAATCAAAGAGAGAGGGGGACAAGTTGCTGAGGGCTATCCAAAAAGAAATAGAGAGCTTGTACTAGGCTAGTTGTTGGGAATGGACAGGAAGATTTAGAGTGACAACCAAGAAACAGACATAAAAAGATGGTAGAGAGGTGATGCTATCTACTCAGAGTGAATCACTGTACAGTATACATACGTATTCAAGCAACACATTAAACCAGAATGACTTTTAAGCCAGTTGTATTCCATAATCCATGAGTGAAAATTACCCCCCAAATCCTTTTAATTCTAAGTTGTTGACTCACTAGTTGTTGTTGTTTTTTTTTTTCCACCTACTTTGAAAAATGACTTGAGGTAGGAAAGAAATTCTGTAGCTAAAGCCAGGGCCACCACGTATGGCTGTGCAGACCAGGTGTGTGAAACCCCATGCACAACTCCTTGGAATGGTGCAGCGTGGCAGCCTTGGCCATTTATGCACTGATGGAGAGCATGTCTAGGACATTATTCCTGATTCAGTCATTCTGAATATGATTTAAAGAGATTCTCACCATCGCTCTCTTGATTAGCTTCAGTTTTGATTATCCTTGTGTTAATATGCCATATTATTTCAGTTTAACTGGCATATTCCTTGGATAATGACTTCTGCTTCATTCACTCCTGTTCTAAAGCTTTAAGAGAGAAGGTGCTCTTGTCTGCATTGCTCATTTGGTTTTGGTGAAAACAAGAATGCTTGTTTCATTTTGGCATTTTGGAAGTCAGAGGACCCTTGGTTCATTCCCTATGAACTTGGGCAAGGCACCTAAGCTCAGTTTCCCCAACTGTATAAAGAGACATTAATGCCTACCTCACAGTCTTGGTGTAAGGATTAAATGAACCATTTCAGCAAAAGTGCTTGGCAAATAACAAGTGACAGGTTTTTGGTACTCTCTCTGTGTCATGCACTGTACTGGATGCTTGATACATAGTATCTTGTTGTAATCTTTTAGTTATACAGAAAAGAAAATTTAAGCTCTTTGAAAGCAAGGTTTATTTATCATTATATTCCCAGTCCCCAGAATAGTGTCTGCCTCAATATGTACAAAAGGGGTTAAATAGTAACTTGTCCAAAGTCAAAGTAGCAGAATCAGGATTCAGACCTGTGTCTGCATGATGTCAAGCCCAGTGATTTCCCAGTTCTTTAAAAAAAAAAAATGGCATGGAAGCTAGTGAAGTGCTGCTTTGTGCCTTCTTTTACTACTAGTTTTCAAATTATTTAATAATCACCAAGTTAGAGTTCTCAAGATAAGTAATTTCCACCCCTATCATTAAAAGTCATTTTCAGAGTATTTCCGCATTGGTCAAGCTCATGGCTGATAGTTCCATGTTTTAATGCTTTCTTGGCTAGCCCCACCTACCAGAGTCTTCTGCAGGCTCCAGCTTTCACATCTCCAAACTAGAACTCATTGGCCAGCCCCACCTCTCCCTTTTCCACAGCCACTCCCCCAAAGCTCTGCTTTCTGAATAGATGACATTTCTATTACTCCTTCCCTTCTTCTCTTCTAGTTGGTCACCAAGGTTTGTTGTTTCTACTTCAAAAAAGATTTTAAAATCTGACTTTTCCTTTTAATCTCAGTGGCTACTCCCTAATTCAGTCCTTTACCATCTTCGGCCTGGATAGTTTGGACAGCTTCCTAATTGACCTTCTTACCTTCAATCCTTTTCATCACCAGCCCATTACAGGCAAAATTAGGTTCCTATAACATAAAGTGGATCAGATACTCTCCAGCTCTTAAATCTTTGGTGGTGTCCCTTCCCCTTGAGGCTAGAAGGCCATGCTCCCACTACATGCTACTAAACTTAAAACCAAGCCCAGCCAGATTTTCCTGCCACTCTCCTCATGTATACATGGCCTTAGTTATATTGAACCACTTCATTCCCCAACACCTAACACATTTTAGGACTTTGTGACTCTCTTCAAGCAGCTTCCTTTACCTAGGATGACCTTCACCTCCTTATCAGCCTTGAAAACTGCCGCCCATTTCTTAAGGCCCAATCTAATATCACATCCTGGGTGAAGCCCTTTCTGCCTTACCCCCATCTGACCCAACAACAATTAATTGCTCCCTCTTTGCATTTATCATAGCACTTTCAGTATTTTCATTAAAGTTAGTTATTTATGTATTAATGGTCTTTAAAGCCTTCAGGTCAAGGACTATTTAATGCATTGATGTAACCCCAATCTCAGCACAAAAATAATTAACTTTTTCCATTGAAGGACAAAGAGCACATTGGTTTTTAAAAAATTAAGTGAATAACAGTGTAAGTGGTAAGAGGAAGCCAAATTATATAGAAAGTGGGATAATAGATGTTTAGGAATGCCCGTAGTATAAATATGTGTTAAATCCATAAACACGTCTACTTCATAAACACTTGACTTCACTTTAGGCACAACCTTGCTTAATAACAAGGGAAGAAATAACTACAAAAAGGACAAATTAGCCTCAAGATTATGTGAAACTGGAAATCCATGAAAATCAGATCACTCCTAATAGTGAAGTTGCTTCAGGCTTGGAGACTTCCTCACCCTGCTATGCGTCACTTTCACCACAGAACTTTAACTCCTGCTCTTCTTGGAATTCTATCTGTTTCTTTGTTTAAAAAGTATTTCCAATCAGCCAGAGGACCAACCTTTTCTTGTAGTTGTGCAGGCTTCAGTTATCTCTGGAACTTATATCATCTTGCCATATTTATATGCCAGCTTTGGAAATGAGATTTTACTTTTCTGTTGTGGGAGAAAACACTAAAACCTATAAAGAACTATAACATTAAAAATATCTAAGTTCATAATTCTTAGGGTATGCAGTCTACAAATCCTTCCTGAAGGGTTTTCAGTGGTATTACAGGACCTGTTTGGGATGAGGAATCAGGGGCTCTAGGATCTAATTCTGGCCCTGCCAGTAGTCATGTGGGTTATCTTTGGGCAAGTCACGACTTTAGTCCTTTCCTATGTTTCAGGAATGAAAAAAGTGGCAAATTTGGGGCATCTAGGCCACATTTTGCCCACAGAAGCACTTAGTTTGCCCCTAACAGTGTTTAAATAAGGTAACAGACAATTTAGCTGGGAAACTTCACATGAGAGCATAGGTTTTTAGTTTCCCTTGAGAAGATCTGACCACATGAGTTCCATGTTCCTATTCAATTTGTAGTAGCTGCCTCCTTTAACTGGGCGTGGGCTCTCCAGAGCCCCAATGACCCCATGAATTTCTATTGCCCTTTTGTCTGCCCTACACAGAGACAAAATGCCCAATGTTTTTGTGTTGAGTGATATTAAAAAATATTTAACTACTAAGTCATTGGGACTGACCCATCCAAATGGACATCAAACTTTGTGCTAGAGCAACATCCTGGAGGTCCCCTGCTCTGCTCTGGTTGGTCATGGAGAGGTCTAAGAGCTCCTGGAGGAGAGGCAGGGGTTGAGCATCACTCCATAGGCTTAGAGCAGCATCTATACACGAATTGGTAAGGTCTATGCTAACCTCAGGTGCACACGATTTGAATGTCAGCCCTGCTAGAACTGTTGTTTTCTCATAGTAGAAAGAGATGTTCCTGTACCTATGACTCTTACTGAAAACAAGAAAATGAAAGAAAAATAGAAAGAAAAGGCAGAATGATTTTTTTTCTTGTCCTGAGTTGCTTTGTTCATTTACCAACTGGCCTCCATAAGCATCTGAGTTTGATTTCCTGATACTAACCAATCTATAAACTCTTTTCCAGCCTAAGCATAAGGAGCCTCTAATTTTATCCATTTTATAAATGGACTGAAAATTTTGCAAATCATATGGAAGAAAGGGCATTGTACAGAATTTACATAAGGTCTAAAGCACTGATAGAAATAATAAATCACCAATAAATTATCTCACTTTTCTTTTTGGGCTTTTCATTTAAAAGCACTCTGATATTCACAGAATTTACATAAGGTCTAAAGCACTGATAGAAATAATAAATCACCAATAAATTATCTCAGTTTTCTTTTTGGGCTTTTCATTTAAAAGCACTCTGATATTCTTTTTTTTTTTTTTCTTTCCATTTTTAATTTAGCCATGGCTATTCTTCAAATGGAATTAATGACCAAAAGCTAGCCTCATTCTCTAATTACAGTAAGAGACACTAGACAGGAGTTGTTCCAGACACTGACCCATCCTGGCTCAGGCAGAGGCTCTGGGTGGTTTTACTGTGTGCTGGCTTAGTACCTGGGGCCAGGAAACATCTGTTATAACACGCGGTCCAGCGGGTGCTCTGCTTAATTATGAAATGGCAATGCAGTGTCCCTTTGAGTTGGCTGGCCGTAGTTTCTAATGCTACACTATCAAGCAAAACATAATTTTTGATGTTCTGTGAACTGGACCTCTAATCCAAGCATTGAATCACTTTGAGAAGAGTGACAAAGTTAAACTTTTGCCCTCAGGAAAAAGGTATGGAGAAAGACAAAACAAAGAATTGCTTTCTAATAGAAATGGAGAAGCTTAGATACGAACAGGCATCCCTTGTATAGGGAATGGTGGAGCTGATCAGGAATGACTCACACTTCTAGAATGAGTTGTTTATGTTATACTTCCTCCTCTTCATTCCAGGGATCCCGTTTGGAAGGTCAGGGATGATGACAGTTAAAAAGCAAAGGGAAAGCTGGAGAAGGGTGGAGAAAATGCTTGAAACACCAAAATGCTCATTCACCTTGAATGCGAGGACAAATTTCTGTAATGAGTTCATGCAATCAGTATGGCTCAGGACTTAGAAATTATTCTTGGAACATGTACACTAGAGAATTCTTTGCAGTGGCATGAATCTCTTATTAGCAGTTATGAGAACTTACTTTTCCATATCCTCTTAAATGCTGATAGGAGAATAGAGCCCATTGCTGGCAATGTCTGCTTTGGGATATCTTTTGTCTCACAGCCTATTGTAATCACTTCCAGACCAGTAGTATATTTATGATTTACATCATGTTACAAAGAAAGAAGTCTTAAGGATTTGATTTTTTCTCTAAATCTTTGTGAATTATTATTTTACACTCATTGCCAGGGTTATTTTTAAAGGAGGAAGTTGATGAACTTTCAAACATGTCATTACATGCTCCGAAATGGCAATTCTTTGTTCTTTCAAAGTTTCTTGTAGAAAAGGGCTGTGTGTGTGTGTGTGTGTGTGTGTGTGTGTGTGTGTGTGTGTGTGTGTGTGTGTGTGTGTGTGTGTGTGTGTGTGTGTGTGTGTGTGTGTGTGTGTGTGTGTGTGTGTGTGTGTGTGTGTGTGTGTGTGTGTGTGTGTGTGTGTGTGTGTGTGTGTGTGTGTGTGTTGTATTTAGAAATAGGTAGAGAAAAGAAATGGGTATAAAGGAACACTTGAAGTTCATACTTGGGGCTTTTGTCACTACAAAAGTTGACAGATTTGGGGGAATCTTACTTCACATTTGGGGTGGGCTTATGAAGGGGCAGCTCCACATTCATTTTTAATCATGTTTCAGTAACTAGGGGCAGCAAGTGAAGGGTTAAGGCCTAAAGCAAGGAAATATCTCTAAGTCAGAAAACAAAGGGATACTTGCATATTTCTGAAGATGACATCGGATCAGCCTGTGGATTTCAAGCAATTATGTGATATTATGATTCCCACTGAGTATGCATTAGTTGGAATACTGTTCTTTTTATTTCTCCATGTCCTGGGGTTGTACACTGAAAGAGCCCTGTTCAACTTCGCATGTCAGGATTTTGAAGGAAAAATTATAGTAAAATATGTTTAAAACAGTGGGGCCTTATGTGAGTGAACGCAACATTTTCCAAGGCTTTCAAAAATCCTTTTGTTAAAAATCTGGTTTTTATTTTGTTTTTTTTTTTCTTTCTTTCTTTTTTTAAAAATTTTTTCTTTTATTCAAGGTTTCACCTCTCCTCCTTCTCAGAGAAAAGAGAGAAGTTTCAAAGGATATCCATAACACAGCCTACATTTAGGGCCTGGGGACTTACAATGATTTGTTTTAAATGAGACACCCCACATAGAAAATAAACAAGTGAGAAAAGTTCATCTGTGTGTATAACTTCAGTTCCAGCAATGGTGATGACAGTCACAGTGTCTGAGTAAATGTCCCCTAGAGTCATCTTGTGAGCAAAATGATTATTAACTGAGGTTTCTGTGAGTTGAAACATGGGTTGTTCATAAAGGGTAGGAACTTTTCTAGAATGCAAGGAACTGAAGACTCAGCCCATGGGTTGCTCTAAAAGATGAATTTTTTTTAATTAAATTAATTAAAAACAAAACAAAAAACAGACACAGAAAAGGGCATAGATTAGGAATGATGATGAATGAATGTCATATTCTTATGTTCCATAATATTCTTTCTCTCAAAGGAGGGAAGTAACTGGTTTGATCAGTTAGGAGTTACATTAGCTGACAATGACAGAGACCTGACTTCAATGGCTTACACATACAAGGGTTTATTTCTAACATAAAAGAAATCCTACCTCTGTCTATCCAAGGCTTATATGGTGGTCCTCAAAGTCATCAGGGACCCAGGCTCTTTCTAGCTCTCTGCTCTTTCATCCCTGGGCCATGATGTCTCTCTTGTCATCATGTGTTCTTTCCAACCATGAAAGAGGAAAGGAGGAAGACAAAAGGGTACCCCTCCTAGCTGGGTTATCTCCCTTTAAGGAGCTTCTCCAAAGTGCCTGAGAACATTTTCACTTACAGCTGATTGGCCAAACTTTGTCACAGGGCCAGCACCTAGCTGCAAGGGAGCCTAGGAGATGTTGTCTTTTAGGAGAGAAAATTACTGCCCCAAATGAAGTCAGGGTTCTGACACTAGTAATAAGGGAAGAACTCTCTGTCATACTCATATATAACATCCTTAATGTCAGTACATCATACAAAGCTTATTGATTGCTTTTGTCTGAATTACAGTGTTTAAGGCACTAGCTTAAAAAGCCAGTTCTGCAGTGCATTACCTCAAAGCACATGGCCAAAATGATCACTTTTGTACATCACTGATCCTTTCCTCATTTGAGTGGTCTAAGCTATGAAAGTTTTTGTGGGCATAACTAAAAAGCCGAAAATTTCACACACTCTTTAGGCTCTAAATTAGGCAAACACAAACAGTTTTTCACCTAGAAATTATATTTAGAAATGGTTGCATAGTCTGTAGTCTTTTTCTTCTCCATATTGTTGTTGGAGCTTAAACATTATTTCTTTTAAAAAGTGGAGGTATTAGAAAACTTGTGGGTTCTTATGTGGAGAAAAAGAGGAAATTGTAAAGAGTAGCTCCAGCTTCAGAGACACTATTTCCTGCAGGGGTAACCACTCTGCCATGAACTATCTTCACTGCCTGAATTTCTTTTCTTTCCTCTTTTATGCTGCTTAAAATTCCACCAATTAAAGATTCACTCTAACAATGTCAATATTTTTTAAGAGGTAAAGTTATTAATTATTTAAGTCTGTGCCAATTAATCGGTCTGCTTTCCTACTGTCTATGATACCACTTCACTGAATGGGAATTTATTTTAGCTTTTCTTTTTGCTTGAGAAATAAAACATACTCCTGGCAAAAAATCCAATCTGAATGATACACTGTGTAAAGTAAGTCTCCCTTTCACCTTAGATTCCAAAACACTTTCCCTCCCCAAGCAACACTTAGTAAACATTTTTGTGTGTCTTATTCTAGAGATGTACTCTGCATGCATAAGCATACATAGGTATTAACACACATATACACACAATGCAAATATATAAAAATCCTTTCGTTTTACCCAAATGAACACATACTGTGTACACTGTTCTGTGCCATTTAAATTTTCTTTTAAATATCATTGGAGAAATTTTTTTATCAGCACCTATACCTTCTACATTGAGAGAGAGAGAGAGAGAGAGCGCCTATTAAAATAGAAGTTTTTGATGGGGGAAGAGAATACTATACTTTTGGAGCATGGAGTATTTTGCTTCAGTATTTCATTTGAAGGCAATAGGGGCATGGGCTTTTAAAAGAAAACCTTAAGAAGAAGGGTGGATTGACTTGGCAGTGTACTGCCCGTGTGTGGTGTTATTTCCACAGAAAATGATGATCCACATTTCTGATAACTAGGTTGACTACACATCTCAATTTCTCTAGCATAGTGCCCCTCACGTCTGTTGTCCTGGCATAATTTTTAATAGTTCTCACTTTCATTCTCAAAATGGTTCCAATTTGTATGACAAATATGTGATCACCCTAGTAATAAAGGATTGACAAGTTAACTAGTTAGATCAGCTGCAAAGATTAAAAAGGCAGTCTAAACCACATGCAAGTGGGGGCTTGTCTGGCTGGTATCCTAGCTTACCTTCTTATGAGTGGCATGAACTGGGCAAGTTATTCAACTACTGTTTGCCTCAGTTTCCTCAGCGTTCTAAAGGGAATAATAATTGCCTCATAGTGGTATTACTAACATTTGATAAAGTGATGCATGTGAGGAGCTTATCTGGTTTATATTTAGGTTAAATGTCTGGTTCATATTTAGGGCTCAATAAACATAGCTATTTATATTATTTATTATTCTTATACCCCTCATCCTGACTACTTCATTCTCACACTGCATAAAACTTCATTGATTGAGATTCATTTAGGTGAACAGGCGTTATCTTCTAAAAATGGATTGTGGTACAGCCATTGGAGAAGAAAAACTTAGGCATGTATAGGACTGTAGGACAGTGATTATTAATTGGAGGATCCTACTGTGCTTGCCTACCCCCCAGCCCTACAGAAGAGGGTAATCAAAGTACAGTTTGAAAACAGATTTGAGTCAATTTTGGCATTAATGTTAAAAGTTGCTCAATAACATTAGAAGATGATGCAAGCCTCCCACGATTAACAAAGGGGAAAGGCATTTGAAATGGTGGAGAGACACCATTATAGCCATTTGTATTACACAAGCAGTATTGTACTTATAAACTGTTGATCATGAAATTACTTCAAAGAGAGGGCTCAGGAGAACTTATAACCAATGACCTCCCAGCACATCTTACCATCAGATATAACTTTCCATACATATAATATTTCCCCCCAAATCACCCTGTAATGGATCTCTCTCTGGAAGAAGCTACCTACTGAACAATGAGTAACCATTGTTTGTTGAGACAACCTGGAAACTCCTGAGGCCTTTTAGGGAAGGATAAAGGAACTTTGACTCAGAGTAGGAATGGGAGTGGGTGGACAGAGCTATTGAAAGGGCAGGAACAGGTATTTTCCTTCATATCCATTTTCTTAAAATTAAATTACATTTCTGTGGAAAGCTGTTTTGCAGAATAACAACCTCTTTATGGTTTCACCAGCTGAGACATAAAAGACTATTTGTGGTTTACTGTAAGTTCTATATGAGGGTGAAAATTCCCTGTTTCCTGGTTATTTTAATGATAATAAGAATAATGTTCTGTAAATGACTTGACTCTTTTAACCAAGGATCTCAAAGTCTTTATGTCACTATGGTGTTGTATCATCACTTTGGTTCTGGGTGAGAAGATTACCAGAAAGTTTGATATATTTTCACATTACAAAAATCTCTTTTCTTCCTTCTAAGGTTGTCAGATTTTTCTTTAACTAAGAGGGGAAAAAAAAAACCCATCATTTAACCCTTTGGGGATAGGATATTGGAATACTTCTGGATATTGTCATTATTTCTTATCCAAATAATGTACAATTTTATAAACATATTTAAAATGATGGGCTCCATCCAGTAAATAGACTTACCTCTGTGCTATAAGTTAATGGAAAATTTTAAATGGAACATAGCACCACAAACAAAACTCCTTTCGCCCGTGTCTACAATGCTTCTGAGTCTTCCACCATAAGAGCCCCATGGAAGCAAGAGAAAGCCAGCTCAACCACAATTATTAAAGTGAGGAAGGGGGTTGCAAAAGGTAAACAGAGAGCCTGAGGGCAAACGGCAAAATGCAAAAAACAAATCAGGGACCTATTCTTGCCTAATACTCTCACCAAATTTTGACCCAATAAGCTGGTGACATAAATAGAAAAATGTATCAGGGCAGGTTAGAACTAAAGGGAAATGTCTTCATTCACTTGGGGCTGAATCTGAATTTATCTGTATGGAAAACAAGGAAGCAAAGTAATCCTCCTAGAGTCAAGACCACTGAGACCTAAAAGGGAAATGGTTGGACTGAGCTCTTCGTTTATGATAATGAATTACAGGAAGTGGCTGCCTAATAAATGCCAGAAAATGCTGTTCTTCTCTTGCCTGGACCACCCTTGCCTCAAACCTCGTGCCAGAACAGAGTCATTTTGAAGTGTAGCGATGACTGGGGTCATACTCTGTGCCTGCCACGGGGCTTTCCATACAATATCTCTAATCCCCACAACCACGCTGCAGAGGAAGATTACCATTCCTGTTTCTTAGAGGAGGAGGCTTTGTGATTTGCACAAAACCACACAGCCAGGATGGGGCAGAGCAGGGATTCGAACCCAGGTTGGTGGTAGCCAGGTGCTGTTGCTAGTCCACCTCCACCTCGTCTGTTCCTCCATCGCCCAGATCTCCTCTGCATTGAGGGGGGGTCCTATTCCCTAACCCTGAATTTTCCTCCTTGTGTCCACCTGACTTCCCATGCCCCAGATTATCAAAGCACCTGCAGAATGAAATTTTTCTCAATGGCTTTGGGTACAAACAGCAGTGGTGGTTTAAAATCTCCTAAAGAGCAAGTATCATTGCCTTTGTGGCCACTTTCATCTAGCCCACAAAATACAGCTTATATCTGTTTATGTTCCTGCTCCTTTTCGTCAGAGTCATCTGTCTTGGCTCTTTGATCTTATTTAGTTTGTCTGGGCTGCTACAATAGAATACCATCGACTAGGCAGTTTAAACAGCAAACATTCATTTCTGACAGTCCTGAAGGCTGGGAAGTCCAAGATCAAGGTAGCAGCATGTCATGTTCTTGGAGAGGGCCTCTTCTTGGTTCCCAGATGGCTGTCTTCTTGCATACTGCAAGAGAGAAATCATCTCTCTTGTGTTTCTTCTTCTATGGGCACTAGTCCCATTTATGAGGTCTCCACCCTCATGACCTAATCACCTCCTAATACTATCACATGGCAAGTTAGGATTTCAACATATCAATTCTAGGGCGGACACAACCTTCAGTCCATAATAGCTCTCTTCCCCATCTCTTTTATTTTCTGTCTACAGCTTCTTCTCCATCTGTCTTGTTTTATTTTTAAACCCATGGACTTCAGTTTGTACCCCTCAATTCCAACATATATTTGTGACCCACGTATGAGCAGGCCATGCCAGTACCAATGGAAGTGTGAAGATTGCTGTAACTAGCACTATCCAATAGAATATCCTGCAATGATGGAAATGTTCCATGATCTACACTGTCTCACACAGTAGCCATTTGAAATGCGGCTCATGTGACTGAGGAACTGAATTTTAAGTTTGATCATATTTTAATTTTAATATAAATAGCCACATACAACTATGGCTACTGTATTGGACAGTGCAAACATAGGCATCCAAGAAAGGTTGAAAGATGGCTGCATTTCTGGATGTCTCGGGATCTTAGAAAACCTCCACACACTGGGCCATTCCTGTGGCTCATAGGTCACTGCTGGGAAACCCAGGTAAGGGCTACTTTGCTGGTAGGAGGTCTCCAAGGATCCAGAGTCAGGTTTAAGAATAAAGATCTGGCTAGGCCTAGAACTGAGAGGGGTATGGGGGTAAGAGCATGTCTGGAAGAGGCTAGAATAGTCTGTGGGTTGAGAGATGTGGTCCAATTATAGAATAAACCATGTAGGACAAGACCTTGACCTTACAACTTACTAACTTACTAGCTGAGATTTCTTGGGTGAGTTACCTACCCTTTCTGAGCCTTAGATTCCTCATCTACAAAATGGATAATAATATAATAATAATAACGATAGTAATGCCTGTTTGTGTACCTTCTAGATTTGGTGGGAATATGCACACCATCATGGATGTGAAAAGCATTTTCTAAACTGTCCCTGTTCTTTAAATAGTAATTGTCATTATTTTGGACCAATGTCTGAGAGATCTAGAGAAGTCACAGACATACATGATGTGAACACATCTAGGCAGCTGATGCAACTTTGTGACTATAGCAAGTGAGCACCATGTAAAAAAGGAGTGTTATCTAAGTGAGTGGAGAAAAATTTTGTTTAGGGCCCTGGGCAGGTGAATAATGTAGTTTGGATTCTGGGCAGTTAGGGTGACTTAGACAAGAACAGTATTTGAAGAGGCAGTGAGAGAACCCAGCGGAAGTGCAAGTCTACTAGAACGTAAGCTCTAAAAGGGCAAGGAACCGGAACAATGCCTTGCATAAAGTAGCCACTCAGTAACTATTCGTTGAATGAATGAATAAGGGGAAAACATCTTGAGTGCTCCTGACTCAATTCATTTACAGTGGGCAGCAAAATAGTGGTGCCAAGATGTTTTGCATAAAGCACTAGCCTTTCATATCTGCTTTAGCTGGAGAAAAAGTTAAACACCTGAGCATTTGTTTTGTTTTTCAAGTGGAGTTAAAATAGGCACTCATAGTTCACCTCTGACTAATTTGTCTCCACCCTTAAAAGTCTAAGATCCCTAAGGGCAGAGAGAAAGACACTTGGCTCCTAATAGATACCCAGTCAGTACCGGTTGAAAGATCGAGTTATCTTCCTAAAAGAGTTATAGTCTTAGAGATAGTTTCTAGTAGGAAATCCTTTCTGAAGCAAAGAATAGATTTCTCGAGGAGTGGATGAATAATAACATCATTTTTTTTTTTTTTTTTTGTCTCTTTTCCGTGTCCGGCAACGGATCGTAACCCTCAGTGTTGCCCCCGTACCGGACCGGGACCGGCAACGGGATCACAACCCTCGGTGTTGCTCCCGCGCCTCGCTCAGCCAGTGAGCAGGAACCAGTCTGTATGTGGGATCCGAACCCTCGGACGGGAGTGCCGCCGCGCTTCCCAAGCGGCGCACTATCCAGTGCGCCACCGGGCTGGCCCCATAACATCATGTTTGAGAACAAAAAAAACAGGGCACGTGCAGCTTCTGTTGACAGCACCAGAGAGACAGAAAGTTGTGTGAGAGAGAGAGAGAGAAGTCCTTCCATTTGTGCAACAAAGATGGTTGGGTAAGTGAACTGCTGCTGCAATATTAGAGAAATACAGCAGAGAATGAAGTCCCAAAAGGAAAAAGCGACCAAGAAAACTATGAGATGTTAGAAGGTTTTGCAGAAAGGGCTTCCCTGGTGATGTTAGATGTCTTGAATACTGAATTTCCTGGACTGGATACCTGGAACCCTCCCAACAGTGTACAGCACAGCTGGGACAGAAGTAACTAAGCGATATCAGCTTAGCCTAGGGCTCAGTAAAAACAATGTAGAACTTTAAAGGACAGAATTATTAGACAAGAGGAAGAAGAAAAAAAATTGAAAACAAATGGTAACATGCTCCCTCTGTCCTTGGAACTCTTACCTACAGCTTAAAGTTTGGTAGCCAATTTGATTAGAAATATCTGTAACTTATCATATATGTGAAGTTTAACTGCTCAGTAAATCTGTTTACAGTTTTATTCACAGGATAAATATTGAATAACTCTCAAATAAATCTCTTTTTATTGAAGGCCCCAATACTGAAATATGCATGGATCTTAATACACCATTGTTTTTTTGGTGCCCAGAAAGGGTTTGCCTCCTAGGTTGAGAAGAAAGAAGTGTTCTAGAACTAATAATTCAGATAGGGCTGTTACACCAGGAGGGAGGAAGGAGTGACGAGGCAGTGTTAAGAATCTGGGAAAGCTGCCAGTACGGTTAGCATAAGAGTGGGTAAAAACATAAAGAGAAATATGGTCCAGTGGTGGATGTTTTCTTTTCATTTATAAGGGGGGTTTACTTTTAAACAAAATTGTGTGATTTTGTTCCTTTAAGAACATAGCTGATAACAGATCTCTTTTAAAACAAGAGTTTCTGCAAGCAGCATGTCTGACCATCAGAGAATTTGATCACTGTGCTTTTTTCAGCACTTTTCCTGACGGCAGAGCGCGTACCCTGAACATTTACGTGGGTTCATCTCGTCTCTGGCCACCTTTTGGAATGCTACCTATATTGCCATATCTAAAGGGGAGCCCATTACAATTTACAAATTAAAAGCCAGTGGGAAAGAACATAATCTTGGCAACTGGCTCTTGGGAAATCTTACAACCGCAAAAGCACCATGGAAGAGTGCTTTAAATACCATCCCGGATCATCCACTCTCCTCATAATTGCATACAGGAGGGCATGTGGCCAAGGCCTTGCAGGGAAGAGGCCAGGGTGCCCAAGCTCATGATTGGCTGGGGGTGGGGGGGTGCGATGCTAAGCGAGCCACTTAGACCGCTCTTGCTTCATGAAGAGCACGCCACATGCTTCTTAGCACATTCTTTCAAATCCTTGTGTGGTTGGCATTTGGAAAAATATCGACTGCAACCAGACATTGCAATCCCGATGACAGTTCCTGAAATCCCATCTTTCTCACAGCAACATCTACTGTCAGCTCCCCACCCCTGTTTCAAGAGAGCCTTCCCCACCCAAGTTGTGCTCCAAATAGAAAAAATTTCAGATGTACATGTTTGGCTACCTCCTCTGGAGGCCCTGACAAATATTCAGGTAGTAAACAGCCTGAGAGAAATGCTGCTGATAAAATTAGTTCAAATATTTCCCAGAAAACAAACCTGACACCACTGTGATACTTGATATGAGAGAAATGCTGCTGATAAAATTAGTTCAAATATTTCCCAGAAAACAAACCTGACACCACCGTGATACTTGATAGCTGCTCAGTCTCAGCACTTCCGAACCTTTCCCAACTCCCTTGCCTTCAAAGCCCAAATGTCTCGTTTTAAATTGCCTTTATTTTTCCCCCTTCCAAAGCTGATCCTTGCCACTTCCCTCTCTGAAAAAAAAGAACCATATGGTGATAGGATAGATTGTCCAACCAGGAATTTTACATTACAAATGACTACATTGAAGGTTAATATCCAAGGTCAGGTGTTATTAATATCTATTTGAGTTTTGTTCTTCTGGTTTATGATACCATCTGAGTCACCTTGTTGATTTATAACGTGGTAATCCCAAACCATCATTCATTTTCCTGAAATTCTATTCAGAGCTTGGTATCAAAGCCTCTCTTTAATGCCCTTTTTGGTTTTGTCTGATCAGTAGCTTTATAGTCCTTGCTCTTATCTCCTTCCCACAGGTAACACTATACCTGGTGTCTAAGATTGTTTGATTGATTTTTCACCCTGTCGCCTTCTCCTTTTTCTGAGTCTTACTGTAGGGAAAAATTTAAGCCTTCTTTTGAGAGGTATTGCACAGTACATCTCTGCCCAAAGCCAGTTCTCCATCTTGATTTTCAGGTAAATATCCTCTGCAATACCCAGGCCTGCTGATTTATCTGTATCACATATGAGGCATTCTCTCCAACTTAGCCAAAAGTCTTGAACTCAAACCTTCAGCAAAAGCCAACAATCCTCAGGACTTACTATATATTAGTCACTGGGCTAGGGGCCTTGATGGATTTTCATGTCATCCTTGCAAAAATCCTAGTGGGGTAGGTGTCATTATTTTACCCACTCAGCAGATGAGGAAACAGGTTCAGAGAGGTTAAAGAACTTAGCCAAGGTCAGACAGTAGTAATTGGAAAACTTGGGACCTATGCCCCCAGTTTATCTGTTTCCGAAGCTTGTGAATATTACTACTCTCTAACTGCTTTCCTCCAATTATTATGATGATAACTGGCAGCCAGTTATTATATACATCACAATCATTATATAAAAGAG
>NW_007731019.1:108109-109449 GCF_000696425.1 Galeopterus variegatus | reverse complement strand
TAAAAATAAAATTGACTTTTTAAAATCATTTGAAAAGTAGCATATGCTAATATGAATAATATTGAAAGTTCTTAATTTAAAAGAATGAAAAAACTCCACCAATATTCCTAGCAACTCAAAGACCATCACAGTTAACATTTTGGTATATATACTTCTTGCCATTTTTCTAAGGACAATTTATATATTTGTAATCTTCTATATATAATTCTAAATCCCCAGTTTCCTTCTCAGTATTGTAATAATCGCTTTCCCACAGAAATTTTATACTTTTTTGTTGCACAGTTTCTAATGTAGTTTTAGAGACAGTGAAATCTTGATAAGCATGTGCTAAATCTAGACAAAATCTGTTCATTCATTATTAATTGCATTGATTAGGTATTTCAATAGACAATACATACACCTGCTTAAAATTTAAATGTAGAGAAAGATATATAGTAAAAATCTGCCTCCTACACGTAACTCATAAGGATACCTTGCTCTCGAGAGTTTGAAGGCCCAGGTTCCCAACCATCTTAGCACCCTCTTCTTAGGAGTATATGCTTGGATAACTCTGTTTCTTAAATTCTGAACTCAAGAGAACAGAGTCCAGAGAGAAACTAGCAAATGTCCAACATCTGAGTTTCTACTCCTTTCCTTAGAACTCTAGGTCCTCAGGTAAATTATAAACCCTTCCAAAGAGCCATAGATTGTTCTATAGGACTCAATTATCAATCATAATCCCATGCAACACAAGAATTCCCATGTTATTTGAGAGATGCACACATATAGGAAGGAGAAAAGTTTAATCATGCATCCTCACAGAATAACTCATAAGACCCATTAGAAAACAAAATTAGCCTTATTATTTCTGCTGTACACCAGTAGAATNACTAGATGGTGTAAACAAAGTGCCAGCACAAGGGAAGTCAGTCTTGGAGACTTGAAATGAATGTTTTCAAGTGTAGAGATTCTCAAGATCTATTCCATATAATATCAGTTCCTTGTGATGTTACTAGGTGCTGCATAGAAAACAGGGTTTCCACAGAAAAATAAGTTTAGAAAATGCTAGATAAAAGCAAGTCAGTTGCTATTCTTAATTACGAGACTTAACAGAACTTTTAATATCAGACTGTAAGCTCTGAAATTTTGAGAGGAGAAAAAAAAGATGAAATTGACCCTGAATACTTTTTTTAAAGATTAGGGTTCTACAGAGCACACTTTGGGAAATGGTGTGGGATTTTGGTAACGTTGGCACTAAATAGGTATATGACTTGGGGTTATGTGACTATTCATTTTTGTGTGTCTCAGCTTAATCAGGCAATCAATTAATATGATTAATTTTTTTTATTTTCTTTTTTTTT
>NW_007731019.1:106067-107708 GCF_000696425.1 Galeopterus variegatus | reverse complement strand
TTTTTTTTTGTTGGCTGGCCAGCAACAGGGAGAAAATTATTTTTTGAATTGTTTTTGCCCATAACTGGTAGAAGCAGGTCTAGAAGACCTCTGTAACCTTGGATTCAGAGCAGTGTTCTTTTCAACCTGCTATGCTGCTCTAGAGTGGCAAGCATGGTGCAGCATTTAGCACTGAAATATTATTACTAGGCAACAATGAGTCTCAAGTTTCTCCACTTGAAATGTAATTACAAAATAAGAACTTTCTATGAAAAATGATCCTAAAAATAAAGTGTAGAAGTAAACCAGAGATTGGAGCAATATATTTACGATGTGTATAACCAACATAACATCAGTATCCAGAATACAGTCATGACAAATTAGTAAAGGAGAAGAAACAAACAACTCAACAGAAAAATGAGCAAAGGATAGAAACTGAGGATTCACAACTATAAACATATGCCAATAAACATATGAAAAGACTCTCTGATTTATTAGGAGAACACAAATTAAAATAAGATATCATTTTACATCTATCAGACTGGCAAAAAATATTCAAGTCTGGGAAGGTGGGTATGTGGGTTGGTACAATTATTTTGAGACTAATTTAGCAATAATTACAGAGTTAAACATGTGCTTACTCTACAACACAGGCTGGCCACTTCTAGGTACATTTGGGGGGGCAGTGTTTTCCAACCTCTTTCCCATCATGACATACTATTTATTCAGCACATTCAGGCAACCTGAGGAGGCTGCTCACAGCAGAAAGTGACCTATTTAAGGGGCTCTGATCACCTCAGGTCCAGCCTGGCTTCCCTGAGGTCTGAGGAGCTCCACATCTCCCTAACCGTGAAGCGCTGCTATACAGCACTAGTTGTGAAGCTCTGACCTGGAGAAGCTTGCTTCTGTGTGCTTAAAGAGGTATGTCCCCAAATGCCCACCATAGCATTTTTATTATACCAAAAGCAAAGCAAAACAAAACAAGACAAAACAAAATGGAAACAACTTCAATGCCCATCAGTAGCAGAATGCATAAATAAACTCTGGTATATGTGTACAATGGAACACAATGCTGCAGTTAAAATTAATGAATTTTAATTATAGGGATGAGATGCAAAAGTATAACATTGAGTAAGAATAGCATAATATTCTTATGAATAATAATGAGTAGCATAAAATTCTTAATAAAAGCCTAATATTGAGTAATTTTTCCTTCAGAAAATATAATTCAAAAAATCAAAATGTAAAAGGATACATTTATGATACGATATATGCACAATTATGATACTGTGATACTATGTATATAACAATTTCAAAACAAAGAAAACTGCACATACCTATGTATTAAACATATAAAAACATAGATGAGAAGGATATCCTCAACGTCTGGGTAGCAATTGCCTCTGGAAAAGGAGGGATGGCAAAGGAACTTGATGGTGGACAAGGGACTCTAAGAATACCTGTGACACTGTATTTCTTAAAAAACAAAAATAAATGCAACTAATGTGACAATAAGTTTATGATAAATCCAAGTAGCAAATACATAGGTTTCTAATATATTTTCACTATGTTTTTTATGTATTTGAAATATCTCATAATTAAAAAAAAAATAGATCAGTGATTTCAAGCCTGGATGCACTTTGGAATTACTGGCAAGTTTTT
>NW_007731019.1:87894-105633 GCF_000696425.1 Galeopterus variegatus | reverse complement strand
TGTGATACTATGTATATAACAATTTCAAAACAAAGAAAACTGCACATACCTATGTATTAAACATATAAAAACATAGATGAGAAGGATATCCTCAACGTCTGGGTAGCAATTGCCTCTGGAAAAGGAGGGATGGCAAAGGAACTTGATGGTGGACAAGGGACTCTAAGAATACCTGTGACACTGTATTTCTTAAAAAACAAAAATAAATGCAACTAATGTGACAATAAGTTTATGATAAATCCAAGTAGCAAATACATAGGTTTCTAATATATTTTCACTATGTTTTTTATGTATTTGAAATATCTCATAATTAAAAAAAAAATAGATCAGTGATTTCAAGCCTGGATGCACTTTGGAATTACTGGCAAGTTTTTAAAAATGTCCATGCTGGGGCTGTACCACAGATCAATTTAATTAGAAATTTAAGGGGTGGAGTCTGACATCAGTATTGTACAAAAGCTTCCCCAGTGATTTTAATATGTAGCTCGGTGTTAAGAGCTGCTGAATTAGATGATCTCATAGGTTTCTTTCAAATAATATTTTCTATTTCTAAACATTTTAATTGCACTGTTTCCTCATATGGTTTCATGTAAGCACAACTGTGTGAACTAGAAGAAGCCTTGTTATTAACCAGGCCTTGTTAATACTGACCAAGAAATTTCCTTTTATCAAAATCAGTTACATTGTCCTGGTGCTCATGAATCTTTTGTTTTCTGGAATCACGTTTCTCTTCTCCCATGTAAGATGCTGTTCATCCCTCCTTCTTCCCTTCCCACCTTTCCGAGTCCATCCCAACAGGCAATTCATCCAAATACCACAAACCTAAGCTCTGAGTCATTCATATGCATTGCTTTTGAACATATTAAATAGATCCATATGCTTATCTACACTAAGACATAGATTTTTCCTTCAGAAAATAGAATACAAAAAAATCATTCCAATGTGTACATTTTAAATATTTTAAGCAGGCATCTAAAATGAAACAGAAATTAAAAGTAACTTGGACCAGAATTTTGAACATTAAAACATTACAGCAAATTGGTAAAGCATGAACCAAATACATAGATGTCTACTTTATATCCAAAAAAGTTACTCTTTCCCTGCCATACACACATAGACAGCTCTCAAAATGAATAGCTCCACCTCAATCAGAGTTGGATCACAAGTAGAACAGTAATGAATGTGGCCTTCTCCAACATTTTTACCGCCAAAGACTCTTTATTATCCTTCCCAACTTCAGAAATTTCTATGAAGTCATCACTAACCAATCAGAGCCTCAAATGGTTTCAAATAACTGATGGAGCCAGCCACATTGAGTGTATATAGAATCAAAGAAATGTGACATTCTCCTTAGCCTGGGCAGTTGTGTCATGTGTAAACATATGATTTTCATTAGATTTCTCAAAATATAGAAAAATCACTTTCAGACTCTCAGAAGTACCTCTGGGGATACTTATTTTAGATTAGAACCACTAACTAAAGTGCCATTGTCTTGAATAAACTCTACCAAAATCTGATCTCAGGGACAGTAAGAAAAGGAACGCTGAAATACAATATGTGTCAACAGACCAGGAAAACCTCCAGTGCTACTTTAGGTTCATTGAAAGGCAGACTGATTTCCCAAGAGGGAAAAAAAGAGCAAGAAATCATGCCACAGTTACAAGAACAGACAGACCTGAGTTTTAATTTGGTTTCTACAATTTTCTAAGGCATGACCTTGCACAGATTACTTAACCATGCTAAGCTTCAGTGTCCTTATGTATAAAAAGGAGAAAATAAAATAGTTACTTCCATCCCAAAGCCCAGATCTTGGCTTCTAATACCATTCTTTAACAAAAGGAACCTGGACTCCTTGAAGAAATGGCTAATTCCAAGGCTGGGGTGAAGAATATACAAGATGAGCCTGGAGCATCTTGCAGTGCCAAAAAGTAAATGCTCAAAAATAAATAAATAAACAAACAAACAAACAAACAAATAAATAATAAATAAATAAATAAGGTTATGTCAAAAGGACATGAGAGCCAACTGAAAGAGCTCCCAATGGCTAAAGCCATTGGTAACTGTTATTAGTTATCATTACTAAGCAAGGTTAATTCATGAACTGCTTAGCAATCCGTTCCAGAAGTAGAACACTCATATTTTTTTTTTTTTTTTTTGTCCTTTTTTTTTTTGAGACTGGCCGCACGGCGCTCAGCCAGTGAGCGCCGTGAGTGCACCGGTCATCCCTATATAGGATCCGAACCCGCGGCGGGAGCGCCGCTGCTCTCCCAGCGCCGCACTCTCCCGAGTGCACCATGGGCTCGGCCCAGAATACTCATATTACTTGAAGAGCATTAAGAAAGATCAGATCATTTTCACCTCCTTAAGTATATATTCATGTTTTTAAAATTCAGTGGTCTTGGGAATGCTATCATTGTTATCTTTGCTGGGAAGGTCTATTTCTATCACTTTTATTTTTCCAGCATTCTCTTCAATGAACTCCGACAGAACTCCAAGAAATAAATTGGACAATGTTTCTGGATTATTAAACTTCTTCAAACTTCTGCACAAAGCTGGGCAATATTTCTTCTAATAACTTTCTTCAAACCCTGTTTTCTTATCCAATGAATTTAACTTGAGGTCATTTTATGGGAAATGTGCAGTATACACCTCCTGCACACTGCAGCATCTACAGCACTGCAGCACTGGACACGACCTAAAGAGATGTTTCACCATCCAGTGTTTGCTCCACACAATATCTCCATGTCTGCTTCCTCCTTATACTTCCATCTCTTCCACACTGTTCATTAAGTCTCTTTGACCCTGCCCCCAACTCAAACTGGACATCACATCTCCCTCTTCTCAGCACTTGATTCAGATTTGCTTTTGAGCACTGGAGGCATAGCCCTGTACTCAAGGTATCTGCAGGCAATCTGTGTCATCTCTCCTTGTTTGGAGCCAACTCTAACTCTACCTGGTAACCTTCACATTTAGCACTGGGCCAGGCACATCTAGTGCTCTCCGTAAACATTTATTGAAGTGATACTAATTTGAATGTCATCCAAAAAAGTAACTGAAGCACTCAAATGTCCTTACTTACCAGGAGGATTTGTCTCATTTAGCAGGGAGTTCCAGAATGGGCTTTTCTGAGTTGTCTGCAGAGACAATTCCCAAGAACTGATAATAAAATAAAATTAAAATAAAAGTCTCCAGTGGCTGCCTTCTTTTCCTGTCGGTTTCACTTTGTATCATTATGATTCTCCCTCTTCATTTATCAACTTTTCTTTTTGTTTCTTATTAATGCTAGTTACAGTACTTTGGGAGAACTACCAAATATAGAAATAGTTATACCCAACATGTTCCAATTCTTCAAGGCCATGGAAGAGAATTTTGAGGTTGAGCTGCTGGTTGCTAAATCATACAAATAGATAAAATAGAACTTTTATCATCCATCCATCCACCCATTCATCCATCCATTCATTTTTTCATCCATCCATTTACCTACCACCTATCCATCCATTCTATTTCAATAGGCATTTACTAACTGCTACCACATACCGGGTATTATAGTGGGTACTGAAGATTCAGGGGTGAATAAGAAAGCCCTTGCCCTCAAAGAACTCCCAGTTTAGTGGGAAAAAACAGACAAATAAATAAGTATGAATACAACATGACAAGTACTATCGTAAGATTAATATGGGACACTCTAGTTGGAGGGACATGCTTGTAGAGTAATGATTCTGGAGCAAAAAAAAAAAATCACAAATTGTTTCATGGAATTCTTTAAATTTCTTTAAAAGAAGACTTGCAAGTCTGGGAATGGAGCCTCGCTTCTGACATTTCCTGTGTCTGACCATGGGCAAGTCACTGAACTGTCTGCCCTGAGTCTCAGCTTCCTCCTCTGTACAATAGGATCATTGCAATCATTACCTAAAATGATCTCAGATTTTCTGAAGACCAATGGGAGATCTTCGTAAACTCTATAGGGTTATAAGAATATAAATAAATAAATAAATAGATAGATAGATAGATAGATAGATAGATAGATAGATGATAGATAGATAGATAGATAGATAGATAGATAGATAGATAGATAGATAATGACAACAATAATAATTATAATTATATTGTCTCCAAATAATCCTTATGCCAGCTCTGAAAGTCCCTCTCTGAGGGGCTGGCACAGGCTTTGTGTCCTAGAAGAATCCAAAGCAAATAGACCTACAGAACATGAGGCTACATGTTTTTCTTGTGAGTCCAACAAACGTAAAGCTCCCTTAATCCACACAAAAATAAAACTGAATTGTAAGCCAGCCTAGATCTGTACACAACCTGACTTCTTCCACCAGCCCGTAGCCTATTCTCTGACCTACTGCGTTGCCTTGCCACGCTAATTTCACCTCCTCAAAAAATTCTCCCTCATCCCCCCATCCCCCTCCTATATTCTTCGACATTTTTTGCCACCCAAACAGCATCCCAGAATGCCTCATTTGGTGACATCACAGATAGCCATGGGTTGCTTCTGGTATCCCATCTGTTCCTGCAGGCCCTGCCTAGTGCGGGTGCGATATGAAGAGAGTGTTCAGTTGAGGCTGGGGTGGGGTTGGGGTGGGGGTGGGGATCGGGCCTTTGAAGCTGTTTTCTATCAGGGCCCTGCAGCTGTCAGTGTTGGCTGCGGAAGCCAGTGATTGTCCTTGTAGCTCCCTGTTGCTGCCAGTGCACTGTGCTTGCGGATATTAATTGGGCTTTCATTATATGAATGTGCCCAGAGGCTTTTGCAGTTGATTCCTATATCTATATTGATTCATAAAAAATGCCAATAAATAACAACTCTCTCAAAGCAGCTGTTAATGTTTTTTATAATTACTTGGTTTATGTTTTTTCCCCCATTTTTCTTTCTCCTTTTTCTCTTTTTACACATTTACAGCATAATAAATCACAGAATCTTTAGGACAATGGACAGGCATATTGGCTAAATCACCTTATTACAGTTCCATATAGTTGAAAAGAGGCTTAATGCTAAATTATCAGATTCCAGCTATTGTGGAAATCATAAAAGAATAATGCTCCAAAAATAACTACCACGGTGCCCCTGTGCCTCTCATTGTCCCAGGAGCTATTGGCACACCTTCTACTAGAGTTCTCCATTGAGTCAGTCATCCCCTGAAACGAACAGTGGGGCCTAAGTTCGGGCTGGGAGAGGGGCTCTTTACTTGTCGGTGTATTATAGATTATAAGATATTTTACGGCCTGGGTTATCCAAAAAAATTTATATTACATTTGTGTGTAACTGGGAAAATTATATTATTAGCTTCAGAGCACCCCAAATAATGCATGTCACTCACTACCTCAGCACCCAGAATTACTATTTATTTTCCCCCATATAATGGAGATGAAAGCAGAAATTGCATATTCGTTTCATTTCACTGAAACTTTTTGAAGAAAGAAAGGATGTTCGTGAAAAGTTAACAGTGACCCAGCTGTGCAGAACTCTCAGAGAAAATGTCATTGTCACGGGAGCCTGACTCTGACCCAGAATCATTCTCTGTAGCAGAATCTGAGGCTCCTATGGTCTGTGGAGCTGTTAATGGAATTGGAAAAGAAGGTCCATGCCCCAAGAGTGTGGGGATGCAAATGGATTTTGGAAGACCATTTTTCTAGCCTGCTAGCAGAATCTGAGGCTCCTATGGTCTGTGGAGCTGTTAATGGAATTGGAAAAGAAGGTCCAGGCCCCAAGAGTGTGGGGATGCAAATGGATTTTGGAAGACCATTTTTCTAGCCTGCATGCCACAACTTTAACCAGAGGTAAACACAATTCTGATTCCAAAAATTATGTAGGATCAGAGATCCTAACGAAGCTCTTCCTCTCATTTCTGGGAAGACGAGTGGACATCATTTCTTTATAATAAACTGTTTTATGCCCAATTCTTTCTTTCTTGTTCTGTCTTGGACTCTTTCTTACTTTCTTTTTCTCTTTAAATAAAAGACCCACTGATATCAGATAGGCAATAGCAGAAATGCAAAACAAATGAAAGAAACAAGTACATCAACGGTCTACAAAAACTGAGTTGTAACAAAATTGCTGTTGCTATGTTCAACTATAAGCTCTTTCTGCAGTGTCGTATGTGGTTGTTTCTAATGCAGTCTCCGAGAAAAACGAGCAAACAGTGGCTTAGGTAAATATGCAAAGATAACTGTGTACTCTTCCATTAGATAAATACCTCTGGAATTGCTTCATGCAAATATTTAGAGATGTCAATGGATCTTTGGGTAGTAAAGATAATAAGTAAGTGCTAATTTTGGAGAAAACAATCCATCTTTCTCACTTTCAAGAGATTTAAAAACATCTAATATCACACTTCTCTTTATAGATTGAAAAATGGGTAGAGAATAAAAATTTACTTTATTTTGAAGATTTGAGAAATTCTTCACAAGTCTCTATGTGACCTAAGACCAACGAGACACTCAGAACCAATTTAAGAAAAGCATAAATCCCTATTCAAGACAGTATGGAGTCATGATTATACCTTGCTGCCAATATTCTCTTTCAACTTAATAGGTAAATAACAAAACAACCAGAAATATGCAAACCTTTATCCCACTGAGGTGTTCTGGCATAGTAGCTACACAAACATACATCTATTAATTAAGGTATATTAATAAGGAAAAAAATACAATTCCATCCAGAAGGGTACAAAGAAGATATAACGGGCATGCGCTGCCTTTCAGAGAACACAAGATAAAACAGAACAGTGACAGGTATTGGAGAGATGATGTCATTCTGTCATTCTGGTTTTCCTATGTTGCTTGGATGACTTGTCGGCAATGGAATATTCATAGTAAAAACCTCCAGGTAGTAGTGCCCACAATATTCCAGTTTTCATGCAAATCATTTACATAATACAAGTATTTTCCATACCATCAACAGTTATATTATTGGAAATGTCAAAGACCAAGGGCTCTTTATTTTTGATAAGGACTTTGGAGTGGGGTATAACAGTGGAGGAATAAAAAGGACAAAGAATAGTATTTATCTGCATTTTGTGGATTCTTTTCCATTTTTCAGTTTAATTTCTCTCATGACTAACCTTGCAGCAATTTAGGGCCTGTGGGAAAGGGATAAACTTTGGAATACCTGTGCTATTTCTTCTCGCTGAAACATCTACAATTTATCCTCCTGCCTTGTCTATTTTTTTCCATCACCGTCTCCAAATAATCCTTATGCCAGCTCTGAAAGTCCCTCTGTAGCCTCGGCAGTCAGCAATCACTCTGGCTTGGAAAGCCAGCACTGCAACAGGAGGGATCTTCTCTGGAGTGGTCATATTTTCTGAACCTCAAATCAAGACACATAGTTTAAAAAGCTGGATCCTATTTGAAAGAAAACTGGTTAAACTACGTGAAATTCAGGATCTCCCAAAAAATCCAAGGTAAAGAGTTGACATTCTTTTAGAAATCCCAGGGTTACATTTTAGGACTGAACAGCAGACATTCTAAAAGTCAACAGACGCTGGGATTCTGTCCACATCCTGGATGGATCTCTGACTAGAATCCTGTGGGCTCTGCCTCTCCCACTTGGGCCATCTTAGAATATTTGCTCCAGGTCACTTTCTCCAGAGTGACTACCTCAGTAGACTCAGCTTCACAGGCATGAGCAGGCACAGGATCCCACAGCTAGAGGATGATGGATGAATCTTTCTGAAGCAAAGCTGTTAAAAACAAACTAGAAGAACAAAGGGTCCCTATACACTAGAGGAGTTTACTCCACTAACAAACTTGCTCAGACATGCTCATCTTTTAGCTCAGCAGTCACATCGTATAAAGTCATTCCGTGTAGGCATTTGATTATCTAGACCTACAATGCCCAGTATGGTAGCCTCTGGCCACCCATGGCTACCGAGCACTTGAAATGTGGCTAGGGTGAATTGAGATATATTGTAAGTGCAAAATACATGGGGATTTCAAACACTTAAGACACACACGAACGTAAAATATATCATGTACAATTTTTAATAATGATTACATGTTAAAATAATATTTTGGAAATATATTATTAGAATTAATTTCACCTGTTTCTTTTTACTTTTTTATATGTGGCTACTAGAACATTCAGAATGACATGTATGCTCACCTTTAAGGCTTGCATCATATTTTTCCATTGAACAGCACTGGTCTAGGTAGTTGAATGGAGAAACAGGACATGATTGTATTGACCAAGACAACAAATCTCCAGAAATTACCTTTGCTTTGCTCTTAATTTTGCAGTTGACATTAACACAGGAATCTTAAATGCAGAAGAAGATATTTTATGTGCATGCTTTTTTTGTGTAAATGTATTTTTAGTAGCATTGAGTTTCTTTTTTAACTGAAAAAATAAGGAACAAATTTTTAAGCAATTAAAATAACAGCTTGAAATAGAAAATTACAAATACCTAGCCTTTGATTTTTAATTTTTAACATTGCAAAGAATTATAAATAATGATTAATTTTATCTCCCCAACATTAGAAGAGTATTAAAATAAGTTTACCTAGATTAGATTTTAAAATTCTTTAAATTCGCCAGTCATGCTCAGTGGAAAAAAAGTCCATTTTATGCATCTGGTTATTATACTCATTATTATGAAAAGAAATAAAATACTACAGTATTCAGTGGGAGTTGTTTAGAAGTTGCATGTATATTCTAGGTTGTATTGTTATTCTTAATAAATCAAGAAACTTCTTGTTGTTTGAATTAAGCAACTTGGTAAATAAATATTTAACATTTAACTTAAGCAACAGACTATTGCCCAAATGTATTCTTGTCCCCAGCCATGTCACAATGTTCAGATTCTTTCATAGCATGTTGAAATCATTTTATACCACAATTTTACCTCAGAGCATATAACAGCTTTCAGCTACAACAAACAATACTAGATCAAAGGTAAAAACACACATTTTTCTTCACTAGCAAGTCCTGGAGTTTAAAAACTTCTGTAGCACCTTTAAAACATGCTTTTATAAAAAATAATATATTACAAATATCAGAATGCATTATAAACAGTAGCTTCATATTATGTTTACTTAAAATTATTTCATCTACATTCATGTTAAACTACTTAGTGTTCAGACATGAAATATTTTCATTCAAGCATAAGATTCTTGCTCGATAAATGCAAAGGGATACTATTATTTCGTAATCAGAAAGCCGAAAATTTATCTGCATCAGAAATAATGTTTGCCGAGGTACTGCAAACCGTAGCTTCTTCATTCTGAAAGGGATATATCAATGCTGACACCAAGAACATGGTTTTGCAGAATAAAAGCTCCATGTTTTTCCCTTAGATTCTTTTTTTGTTTTATTTTGGGGTTTTTGGGCCCAACTTTGGATTGTTGAGGCATCAGGTAAGAAGCTGTAAAAACATACATCCTACCCACACTGAGTAATATACAGACCCAAGCTGTAACTCAAGTTAAGCTACCAACTAAGAATAAAAGCACCAGAAAACAAACCAGCCAAAACCTAAAGCAAACAACACGCTTATCACATAATAACTATTGAATAATGCAAATATTAACAAAGCAAACCAAGCAGGGGGCCTCCATCTCAGGAAGAAGTAAAGCCAGCAAATAGAAGGCAGTGATTGGGAAATCAGACGGGCTCTTCCTCCTCCTTCATTACTGAGAAAAAGTGGATCAGGACTGACATCTGCTGGCCTTGTTAATGGGATGTACCCATTGAAACAAGGGTTTTAGAGAACAAAACATTCTGGTGGGCTGATATTGCATCACGGGGGTAGGGAGGAGGCAATGGTTTGGCAAAGGCCTTTCTGGCAAGCCACCTGCAAAGTGGCCAATCAGCGGCCACTCCTCAAGCCCAAGTGGCCTCAGTTTTTTCCTCTCTTTGATATTTCACCTTCACAACCAGGAATGTTTTTCTAATCACCCCCAAAAGAGAGAGAACATTATGTAGGTAGATTTCTAGTTAAAATAACATAAGTTCCGAGAAGTGGTGGTCAACTGTATGCCCCATAGATATGACAGACAATTCCAAGTCTTAAAAGGCTCATTGGAAAATACATTACTTAGGAAGGGTAAATCTGTGTCCATACATTTGCAAACCTCAGTAGCTCTCAGCAGTACCATGCTCAGGTATCAGCCTCTTGAGCATTCACTGAGTCAATGTCCTGAATCTTTTTGACTTTTGTCAATCTCTCTTCCTCCCCTGCCATTTCCCAACTGGAACCTATCTCACTGTGCAGACATCAGGTGTGTGAGATTTTGTCCCTATGAGGCCTTGCTTCCAATCTCTGGGGTGTTAGTTTTCTAAGCACAGTGCTAGCCATCTTTGGAAAGACCATTTCCCCATTGGCTTGGAAGGTATGAGAATCCTAGGGACAAGATCTTGAGACAGAGTCTTTCTTACTCAAGTCATCTTGGTACCTGGCACAGTTACTATCACATAAATAATCACACAGTAAATATTTGTTGGCTGACTTTGAAAGTTCAGTATTCTATATTCCCCCATGCTGGCTTTAGGAGTACAGTTTCTTTATGATGGACCTGAACAGAGCTTAGTAATCTAGTGTTTAATTAGAAATACTAGTTTTCATTGGAATTAAGCAGTGATGCTGAGTACTTTCTGGGCCTCCCACCAGTGCCCACCTCCATATCTTTTTAATATTATCTTTTATGGAAGGGGCAGTCTTAGGGTTTGTCATAGTAGAGTTAGATCACAGGTCATGTTCTTCTTGAGGAAAATCCTTAACATGCTTCTTCTCAACAATAAAAGTGAGACTGGTGGGCTAGAAATCTTCTTCCCCTCTTGGCTTCTATAAATTTCCACATACGATCAAAAGTGTGCATGACTGCCGTCCCTTTCAGTTAAATCCGTGTTTGTGCCTCTCAGTGTATGTGTGCCTGTATTTCTGGACACAAACAACTTATTTAAATTCTTCTTTACAAGGCATATGGAAGAAATGAAGCCTGGAAAACTTACCTCAGAGACAGAAGGGGGAGAAAGCCTAAAACTTTGACTGCCAGAGCATTAAAGAATCACATTGAGCATGCACTATCTTTAAAAACACTTGGAAAAATCATACAGCCTCCATGAGGTTGAATGGAATTGCCACTTCAAACTACATTTGGGAGGCAGAGGCAAACTAGTACTATAAATCATTAGTATTAAGGAGAAATGTATTAGCTTATGCCAAAAACTGCACGGACCCATTTTCTCTTTTCACCCTCTTTGAGCTTCTGTACTTTACTCTCCATTTATGCAAAAGAAAAGTGAAATAGTTTCACTTTTCTTAAATACAGTTAAAGCGCTTTTTTTTCCAATTCTGAGGAAGTAATTCTTAATATTTTTTTCAGTCATTAACACTGCTACGAAATTAATACTTTATATATATTTTTTAAATCCTCTAAACCTCAGGATTATTCTCAGATTTTAAAAAATTAAGATTGTCAGAAGAAATATAGGGCTTAAGTTATTGGGTAGTATCATTTCAATATTTGTAACTAATTTTAACAGTTTAGGTGAAAACATGTTAACTTAAATTTTGAATAAACTTGAAGGGGGAGATAAAAATCATCCTGTTCAAAAACTTTGCAAAGCATTTTGATTTTATATACCATGGTAACCTAATAAAGACACCGTCACTTGGCAGATGGCATGGCATATTAGCCTCGAAATGAAACACTAGATGCCAAAACTATTAACTCCAATGTGCTCAGAAATTTTTTTAAAAATATTTTTTTATGATTTTTTTTCTTGCTTTTTTCTTTTTCTTTTTTAAAACATCTTTCTTGTCCCTCATCTCATCCTACAACAAAAAGTAAACTTGTAAAAAAAACCTTTGGTGCCTGCTGAAAGGCCATTTGCGAATACCAGGAGGTGTTTGAAATACTGAATCAGGACAAGAGCGTCTTTCTTGGCTGATAGTCTCAGTTCTATTTGAAACCATTTCAGCCAATACATGCAGACTCTCCACTTCTGCATTGTTTGTGCAGACCATTTCTTTTGTCTTGAGCTTGCAGCTTTATCCCAGTCCCTCTTCAAACACCCGGCTCTGCACTCCTGAAATCTAAGTATCCATGGCTATGAAATGATGCAGAAGGGGTATGGCTTTCCAGGCCAAGATGAGCCCCATTCGAAATGCAGTCTTGTCTCTTTAAAAGATGATAGATTTTTGCAAGCAGCCTCAGCAGGCGATGCAAGCCGCCCACACCAGGTGGCAATGTTCCCAGACCCCTGTTTTAAGGTGTAATAAAAGATGTGGGGTACCCCTTTCCCTGAAATGTCTTGTTTTTATGGTGGTTGACATCTTTATTTTGTAATTTTTAGACTCTTGATTCTAAATCTAAATTATACTGGAAAACAAGGGCAGATTCTTCTTTTCTTCTCTTTTTTCTTCTTTCCTTTCCCATCTCTCTTTTTTTCTATATAAAAATTCATTGAACACATAACTTTTTAACCTTGTCTACATCAGTACAAATAAACTGAGACAGGATAAGACACATCATAGTTTTTCTTACTAAAATAATACAGAATGAGAGGAGCTTGTCTTGTTAGAGAGGAAAGGATTAAACATCATTGCCCCATATTAGCTGGCTGTCTTTTAAAATGTTGTCATGTAATTTCAGTGCCATTTAAAATGTCTATTAAGGCAAATTTTTCTCTGTCAAAGAGATGTCATAATTCTCATTCCCAGAAAGGAATTTCTATGATGAAAAGAGAAAAACACAAGGCCACTAGCCTACTACAGAAAATGAAACACCACAAGGAGAACATTCCAAATACATGGACAAAGAACATGAATCCCTTTGCATATTTTTTTTTTTTATTTTTCAGATCTAAATTTCAGTATGTCCTTTACGAAAGGTGAGACTTAGAAATTCTGAAAAAAAACCTTCAGCAGTGTTTACTGGTCCTCCCTCCTGTCTCTGGTTTCCACTGACTCTGTCATGTAATTAAAGGAATACCCCAATAGCCAGAAGCCAGGCAGGAGACGCTTCTGTGGTATGGCCTAGCTATCTAGCATTGAAACTCTATTACCCTAACTGTTGTATTTAGGTTTCAATAGCCCCTACTCACCATCAGAACAGCCAGGAATAGAAGCATAAATAAGCATACTTATTGGCCCAAGAATTCTTTTGTTGAATAAATATTTATTGAGTGGCTGCCAAGTACCAGGCACTATTCTAGGCACCCGGGATGCAGTGGTGAAGAAGACAGCTCTAGATGAAGGCTAATCCTCAAAAATCTTGATGGATAGGAACCAAGACCACATGCAGACACATATACAGAAGAAAGTAGGGCGTCTTCTACTTGTTCAAAATACACTCTCCTACCAGCTTGCCATTTTGGCTGAAATTTCCATTGTGAAATTGATTCCTTTGATTTCTTTTGGTTCCCCATCCTTATTTGGAGAAGTTCTCACCTTATGAGTTATGATTGGGGGCAGGGTCTGCTGCTCACTGTATAAGCTAAAAACACAGACTATTTTCCCAGCCTTTGGTGCAGTGAGAGAGCAGGAATATGATCTAAGCTCAACCAGTCTGCTCTGGGCCTTGATTTGGGAGCTAGTGAGTTAAAGAAACCAGGATGATGGAGAACCTGTTTTGGCTGTGGATGGTGTGACAGTAGCAGCAATGTTGTCTTCTCAGGGCAGCAATGTAATGACAGTATCCTGTTTGGTGCTGGAGGTACTGGCCGTGCAAGCTTCAGTGTCCAGCCTTCAGCAGCATCAGGGGCGGTGCCCTCACTCAACTGTCGTTTGGCATGATTTGGGCTGTGGTTCTAGTTTGTGGAAGAATGTGTATAGATTTTTACCCATTTTCCTTTCTTTCTGGGCATGCAACTGTGCTGTATCTTTCCGTCTCCCTTCTGAGTTAGGTATGACCTTATTACTAAGTTCTGGCTAATAGGTTGCAGTCAAAAGGAATATATACCACTTCCAAGACTAACCCGTAAAGACCTCTCTCCAGATCCTCCATAATCTCTCTTCCTCCATCTGCTATCTGGTTGGCAATGCCCAATCTAACCTAGAAGTCACATTTGAGTACGGCACAGTCTTTAGCAGCCTGGGTCCCTGAATGGCTACAGGGAGCAGAGCCTCCTAACCAATTAGATTTTAGTGAATGAGAAATAAGCTTCTATTTTATTATGCCATTGAGACTTCAGAGTTTATCTTATAATAGTTAGAATTTCTCTAACTAATATACAAGGCTGCCATAACAAAAACCTAGAATGTATAGGCATCGACTAAGCAGTGATGATGGGAATGGCAAGGAAACTGAATTTGGAGGCTGTAAAGACAAAGGTCTATGTTATACGGTGGCAAAACTTTGATAAAACTGACTTTTGATACCACTCAGAACACAGGCCAAGTGCGTGCTGATTCTCTAGCTCTAGAGGAAAGGGCTAGAAAACTGAGTGTTACTAGCAATTTGTAAAAAAGTGGATGAACTCAAGCAAGAACTGGCTTGTTTTCAAGCAAAAATGAAACTGAAACTAGAGGTGTTGAAAAGTTGGAAAAATTGATTGCTTCCATAACTCAAACAGTAAGAGATCAGATTGAATAAGACTCAACCTTGCCGCTAAGATCATATCAAGGCTGAGGTTTTCCTATCTAGGCTAGATGGCCTCAAGGCAATACACAGAGAACCAGGCAGCAGGACTAGAAAACAACAGCATTAATCGGGCCTGAGAATTATGGCTAGAATAGAACTTTGGGTATGGTTACTACTAGCACATGAAACTGATTGAGAGCAAATTGATTAGAAGTCTACTAGGGTTTTGAGGGAATTGTATTGCTAAAAAAACACATAAGCTTGGACTAAAACAAGGCTTCAGTTATCAAAATAAGCTTTGGGCCATGCCACATATTTATCAGCAAGAGATGAGCTTTGAAAGCTATGCAGCCACTAAGGAGAGCATACTTTCCTCCATACACATTGAAAGTGGCCAAGGAGGAAAAGGACAAAGAAAAATTTCCAGATGATGGAGCCAGGGGCCATGAAGAACAATGGACAGGGGCGTTTCTCCCAGAAAGCAGATCTAGGATCTATTCCAGAAATGTTTTGTGCTCCCAGGGCAGGGTTTTCACAAAGCCTGCCCAGTAGGATTCGACATCTTTACACACCAGTGACTGCTGTGCATTTTTTCTTTTCCACAGGGTATGTTTACTGCAATTATTTTGTCCTTGTTCTGCCACTCTATATTGGATGTGGTGGCGAGGAGGCAGTAGGTAACTTGTCCTTCTAGTTACCTGCTACAGGTAGCTGGACCATGATGAGCCATGGGCCTGGACCTGATGGGGAAGACTGAGCATCCCTGGAGAATGTGGATGTAGAGCCAAACTCAGTGACGGAACAGTATTTTTGGTTCTCTTAGGGAAGGGATGATTGAGTTCTCTGTGTAGAGGGAAGTATGTCACAGATGTTTGGCGACCAGAAGGGTGGACTAGAGCAGAGACTAGTTAGCTGTTCTCCTTTCTTACTGGGTCCCTGGTGGTGATACTTCCTAACGTCTCTTATAGTGAAGTGTGGTCCTGTGACTGAATTCTGACCAGTGAAATGTGAACAGAAGTAACCTATGCCACTTCCAGGCTTGACCCATATGAAATTCACACATGTATCTTCTCTTCCCCCATCTGCTGGCAGAATGTTGAGGCTCACGGTGATCCTGGAAGTCATGTGCTGAAAATGTTAGTGCCCTCACCAGCCTGACTTTCTTAGCGATTGCATGGAGCAAAGCTGCACCTCCTTTTCCTCAAATATCAGTCAAACATTGAGTGATAAATTAGAAAGAATGTTGAGGCTCACGGTGATCCTGGAAGTCATGTGCTGAAAATGTTAGTGCCCTCACCAACCTGACTTTCTTAGCGATTGCATGGAGCAAAGCTGCACCTCCTTTTCCTCAAATATCAGTCAAACATTGAGTGATAAATTAGAAGGTACATCAAAAAGTTCATGGAAAAATAGAATTAAAAGATAACATGAATTTTTCCCCAAACTTTTTGAAGTTCCCTCATGGATATTGTGTTAAGCCATTGTGATTTCAGGGTTTATTTATTAATGCAGATAGTATATCAGTGTTACAACTAGTACTGGTGCTGCCTTATCTTTATTCCTGTCCATTTTCCAAGCCTGGTTCTGTGGTCCTCCTGGCAATCCTGCAAGCTACCAAATATCCTTTCAGTTTATTTCTTTTCTATTTGTCATCCAGAACTGGTTTTTCTTGCTTGCAACTAAAAACCTGGCTTGATACATTCATTGTAAACATTAAATTAAATAGTGCCCTTAGCAGAATGCCTGAAACCTAAATATTCTAAAATATTTCCCTTTGATTTAACTGGAAAGTCCAGTTTAAAACCTTTATATGAGTTAATAATAGAATCCATTATAGAATCAAATATTATCTCAATGCAAATCAGATTGTTTTCTGATTAACTAGCCAGTTGTTTAGCATTGCCTCCAAGAAAATAGTATATGCTATTGATGCTGTGTTGGGAGTAGGCCTGAGGAGTGGTTAATCAGGTGCGTGCCCCTGCTCAACTCAGGAGCTGAAATCAGGTGTGAATGTGCAACAAAAGGAGTGAGAGGAGAAGCAACTTCTTCTACTGAGTCTTTCTCAAGGGTAATATTCATTACAAATAATATAGAACAATCTACATAGTGTGGAATGAAAGTTCAGAGCCTTCTCAAGATGGGAAAGTGACAGGTTATACTTTAGAATGCAACTTGATACCCAGGGACCACACTAGGCTGTAGAACATTTCCAAAGGATAAGGCCTGTGGTAGAAGTTTGTCTGCACAGGGAAATATTAATGCACAAAATATATCTGTAGGCAGGCAGAATTATACCCTCACAGTTGTATTGTAAACCATAAGGTTCAGTTTGTTTCAATCTTGGTCACAAGACACAATCACATTAGCTCCAGTAATGAAAGTTTGTTATAAAAATGCACATGGCAATAAAAGAGGTGGAATTTTTCAGAAATCCAAGAGCATGAGCCATGGTAGCTGGGTCTCAAGGATTTGGAACTGAAAGTGAGATAGGGTGACCCCCACTTTCATAACATATGCAATTCACTTCTGTGAAACTGCTTGCTGTGTGACAAGATAGATTAAGTTTAAATAGTGTTTGAATTGCTTAGAAAATGTTGTTTAAAAATCCCCCTCAGCTCTTCAGCCCCCTTAATAGAAGTTAAAAGCTAAATATTAGCCTGCACTTAGAGAAGTTTGAATTTTGTTTGCTGTTCCCCACCCAAGCTGCTTAACTGGCTTGTTTCAGCTTCTGATATCAGCTTGCACTAGGCCTCCCCAAACCCCCTCCTCATGCCAGGAGGGTATGTGTGTCTGTGTGTGACTATATGATAATTTTAACTGTGTGACTAATGTAAAAATATGCCTTTTAAAAGACCCCCTAAACTTCAAGTCAGGACTGTTCTCTCCCGAGACTTTCTTGGAGGGACAGTCGCCAGCCGGCCAATAAAGACCCCCTTTTAAATTCTCAGTCAGGCATTCTGGTTCTTTTTCTGTGTGGCAGCCTCACAACAAAAGATCACTCAAAGTTTAGTGCTGAAGACCTTTAAAACCTGAATCTGTATATCCTTATAATGATTCTAAAACATAAACATATTTCAGCTACTTTTTTTATATCTTTCGTCCCCCCTTAGGATTCTTCTCATATTTCTTTGCTTGAATTTCTAGGGTATGGCTTTCTTATTCATGGTCCAGTATGGTGACTAGAACTCCAGCCATCACATCCAGGTTTCAGAG
>NW_007731019.1:85406-87588 GCF_000696425.1 Galeopterus variegatus | reverse complement strand
TTGAATTTCTAGGGTATGGCTTTCTTATTCATGGTCCAGTATGGTGACTAGAACTCCAGCCATCACATCCAGGTTTCAGAGCCCATGATGGAAGAAGGAATAATTAAAAAAAGGGAAAAAGAGAATATGCCAATTGTCATTTGAAGATTGATTCCCAGATGCTACTACATAATGCTTCTGTTTATATTGCCCCTTGCCTCTCTCTGAATTTATTCATTTGAGGCCGAGAGATCTTATCTCTATTTTGGATGGTCACATGTCCAACAAAAATTGGATGTTTTAGTAGTGTGGAAGAAGAGTAGCATAGATTTTGAGAAATGAGAAACAAATGCAATAGAATCAAAGAGGAGAACAGCAGTTATTAGGACAATATTTTATTTTATTTAACAAATATTTAGATAGCACTTACTAAGTTTCAGGCACTATTCCAAAGTGCTTTACAAATATCAACTCTTTTAATCCTCATAGCAACCCTATGACATAGATGCTATATTATTCCCATTTTATGGATGATGAAACTGAGGCACTGAGAAGTTAAGTAACACGTCCAAGTTACACAGCTGGTAAATGGAAAAATCAAGGTTTAAACCCAGCCATTGTTGCTTAGGTACTGACACAAAAGTTGGGAGTAATAGAAAGACGCTCCTGGTGATAGGCTCGTAAATGTTTAACAACTAGTTCTGTGAAGGGAAAAAGCCCAAATTTGTAGTATCTGCTGCCATCCATGGTGTAAATACTGCCAACATGGATAAATTACCTCAAGAACATAGATAATAGTAAAATATAGCCAAATAACTAGGAAGCGATGAGTTTTGAGTATTTATTATGCTTGCTTTTAAATATGCCTTATGTAATTGTAAGCTTATATAATGTAATTTTTAATAGTGGCTATTAAAAATTTGACAATGGGCTCTTATGAGCAGGTGCAAGCCAGCTTCAGCACAGAACTGGGTGCTCTGTGCCTAGAGATGAAGGACATTGGGAACAGGGGAGGGTTCACAAGCAGCCAGCCAGGGGGCTTAGCTGTGGTTCTACATGGGGAGATGCAGGAATGCCAAGGTCTGCCTGTGCCATCCTTCACCCCTGGCCCAGGCAGCAGCAACAGGGGCTCTTTTTTCCGTGGGAGCAGTTGGAGGGTTAGAGAGACAGGGAATGCCCTGGGAGGAGAGGGAACAGCAACACCAAGAAGGCCAGCCACTAGAATACTCCGTCAGTGACACATCTCACATTTCCCCCCTTTCACTGAGCAGGTGGAAGGAGAAACTGAGCAGCTTCTTTCTCCAGTAAACAACAGGGCAGGGGTGGGGGAAGGGCAAGTCAGCAACCACAACAAGAAAATAACGTACACCTCAACAAGTTAACGTAGAACTGGACTTGAAGTATGGCTAACGCCTCCAGTGTGGTTAGGGAAGGTATCATAAGCATTTCAAAAGAACAGGTGGTTAAGAGAAACAACTAATTAGAGATTTGGGATATTAAAAAGTGTTAAAGCAAAGGAATGAGTGTTCACTATAATAATTTGGAAATACAGATAATTTGGGATTTATCACCTAAACTTAAGTACTACTAACCTTTTCGTGTACATCATATCTTTTACAGGCATGTTTTTTTATGTTCTGCAGTAGAAGACAAAGGGATGTTTCTAGAGTCTGTAATGACACCAAGTCATTACTACTAACCTTTTCGTGTACATCATATCTTTTACAGGCATGTTTTTTTATGTTCTGCAGTCGCAGACAAAGGGATGTTTCTAGAGTCTGTAATGACACCAAGTCACTTTAAAGTTTAAAATTTAATCACCAACCAAAGTAACATAAATTACATGAGATGATCCTGCTATTCTTTGAGTTTTCTTCTTGATATCTACCATTTTCCATAAAACATCTTTTCCAAATGACTAAGCAGATTCTGGACAGTGCTATATTTCACTTTATATAGTTCCATATTTCTGTTACTTTGTGTGCTCAAGTGCCTTACATTTTGAATCATTTGTTGGAAAGGGCCTAATATTAGTGCCAAGGACAGAGTAAACTAATATGGACAAGGCAGAAGAGGTAAGAGCTTTGAGATAATGTAATAGTCATCAGAGTCTGATTTACATCGTCACTGGTATTCTAAAAAGAAAAGGGCTTTAAGCTCAGCCTTGTGCTGGATGTTGCAGTGGCAGAAAGCTAAGAATGTT
>NW_007731019.1:81437-85294 GCF_000696425.1 Galeopterus variegatus | reverse complement strand
GAAAAGGGCTTTAAGCTCAGCCTTGTGCTGGATGTTGCAGTGGCAGAAAGCTAAGAATGTTTTGGAGGAAACAAAAAGGTTGAGGGTTATGAGCAGAGAGAGAGTATTCCTGAGTCTCCAGGTAGATGCTGCTCCTGCTCTCCCAGGAGCACCTACTCTTCTTAGACCACTGCGTTGACACAGAACAGCTTCCACTTTCTTAAACTTGTCATCTCTCCTGTATTCTGGGGCCTAGAGTGCCTGACTCACTGATTCAGACCCAGACCACAGATACACACAGAAAACGACGAATTTTAAATTCAGACTCATTAGTTCCTTTCTCATTTCTGTTGATATAGGGAATATCAATTTTAAAGATAACTAGTCTCTGAGATTAATCTTTTGTCAGAATTCTGTTATCTTCGACACCTTGCAAATGTCAGCATCTTTTCCCTTGGAAGGAATATGTCAATTTTCACCAGACGTATAACTGATGCTTTAAAAATGTCAAAAAGTGATAAGTAAAAAGTCATGAACTATGATTCTTGTAGATGTCTGTTTCCATTTTAATGTTGTTGTAACAATGAGCAAAAATATTGAGTGCCACTTCATTTAGAAATTTTCTAAGTATCCCCAACCTTCAAATAATTCTCACAAAATCACTAATAAACCAAGACAAATAGAAGTCTTAGTGGACACACATTACTGGATATTAGCAAATTCGGTGGGTAGTCCTGGATACTGATGCTTTGGCTGACATCATCGTGGTCTCCACATGGCATCAGTAATAATGATACACACATATTTTGACCCACATGATTCATTAATTGATCTATTGCAGAGGTCTTAGTAGAATTCAGATAAAGCTCGTCATGCTGGGGGCTGGGGCTCAGAGTAGCCAAAGAGTTTAGCACATTCTCACCCCGCTTTCCTCCTAGCTTAGAAAATGACAGGCCCTCAGACTAGATGAGCCCAATATGGGGGGACCTGATCATCTCAAGCATCCAGAGAGAGAAATAGATTGTGTCAGGAGAGAACCCGCCCCTTGTTAGTGAATTGAGAGCTATTATGAATCTTCACAAACTGTGAAAGAACACTGGGACTCAACTTCTATTCCTTCTTGTGGTCTTGATTTGTGTTGGGAGCCTTCCCTGATCCTTTTAGACTGGATGAGGTAGCAAGCCTCCATGATGGCCTCTAATAAATCCCTGTCCTGGAATTAGGCCCTCATGTAGTTCCCTTCTCCAGTATAACAGAGTTGGTCTGCAACCAAGAGAATGCAGCAGAAGCGATGGTAAGTCACTTCCGAGGTGAGGCTGTAAGAAACTTTTTGGCTTCTGTCTGTCTCTCTATCTCAGGCTGTTTACTCAGAGGTGGGAGGGGACCTGCCTGCGGTAATGTGAGCAGCCCACAGGAGAGCCCCACGTGATGAAGCACTGTGGCCCGCAGCCACGTGACAGCTTTCTTGGGCGAGGACTGTTCAGCCCCAGCCCCGGCTGACATCTTGACAGCAACTCCACGATTGACTCTGAGCCAGAACTATCCAGCCAAGCCACTCCCTGACACTTGACCTTCTGAATCTGTGTATGATAACAAGTGTTATTTTAAGCTGCCAAGTTTGGGGTAATTTGTTATGCAGCAAGGAATAACTTATACACAGTCTTAGGTTGTCCTTCTATGAGTTCCCACCGCATTTATTAATTTAGATTGCAATCACTTATTCACGTCTGACTCCCCCATTCAACCATTTATGCTTTGAGGATAGGAACCCAGTTGGCTTTTTATCCCCAATACCCAGAATAGTGCTTGGCCCACAGTAAGGACTCAGTAAATGGCACTGAGCAAGTGAGTGAAGCGAGATGAGATCACGGATATGGTTTCTGACTGGACTATATGACCAGCTACTAAGGAATGAGTCAGCAGGGTTCACACTGGGTTATTCTCTCCAGGTGTGAGAGACTTAAAATGAAGATTCAGTCTCCTTCTTCTGTTGTTACTGGCCTCCCTACCATCCTCCCAAAGACTCCATGAGTCACGTTCTGCCGTCCTTTCACCAGCCATGGGGCTTGTGGAGAGGAGATCTGGAACCTAGGGAAGGAACTGGACTCACAGGACAAAGTTACAGCTGTGGTTACTCAATTCCCCAGACACAAGAGACCCAAACTGAGGAGACACTCCCCAGAGGGGATGCTCGGGGCCCGGGATACATAATTAAACTAGACCGAAGGACAAAGCAAAAGTAGGGATGGGGTTAGGGAACTTTTAGATTTTTTTATTTAGGAACTTTTTAAAATGTTTGTTCAGGGCCGGCCCCATGGCACACTCGGGAGAGTGCGGCGCTGGGAGTGCAGCAACACTCCCGCCGTGGGTTCGGATCCTATATAGGAATGGTCGGTGCGCTCACTGGCTGAGTGCGGTGCGGGCGACACTAAGCCAAGGGTTGTGATCCCCTTACCGGTTATTAAAAAGACAAAAAAAAAAAAAATGTTTGTTCAGAGGTGGTTAAAAGTTCGGTTACTGCTCTAAGTGGTGTGGGGTCTGGTTACAAACGTCCTAGGATAGGTGACTCCGCTTTAGGGGTCAGCCCTGCCCACTCCAGGAGAGCCAGGTTACAATCCTCTCTGCCTTCCCTCAGTCATATCTCTCTAACTGCAGATTCCATCTCTAACTGGAAGAATCCATGGTGAGGCTTGCAAAGAACCCTGGATGGCTCTGACTTGCTTGCTGTCTGCCATCACACTCTGGGTTCTCAAAATCTCTTGATAAAATCCTAACGGAACTTACAAGGACCAAAAAGCCTTTAGGATCCAAAGGAATGAGTCTCCAGTGGAGTGGATAACCATGGGGGACACACTTTGGACAGGTGGAGCCCTCCCAGTGGGCTGAAAAAACACACCATTTGGGGGGCACATTATCAGGCGAATATAAATAACTTTTACTTTATTTTTCTGCACGCTAAAGAATGAGGAGGGGGGAGAAGCATGTTCCATCTCATTTCCCATTAAGAACCTTTTTGGAGGAAACACATAGCACTCAGCTTGGTATAATGAACAGGACCTTGAGCAGGGAACAGAGTAGTTTAATTTCAAATCTCTCTCTGTCTGTTATTTCTAATTATTTAATCACAGACAGTTTAGTTTCTCTGTCTCAGTTATTTTTTAATTTGTAAAGTGAAGACATTAGCAATTACACCCTAGCACTCACTAAAAACATTTTAGCTGAATCTGAATGGGGTTCTTAAGGCCAAAGAAAATAAAAAATGCTGGAAATAGAATTGGGGAATGCTTGACTAAGTTTAAGGCCTGCAGAAAAAAAGTAAATCATAGGTTTCTGATCAGATCGGGATGTTGTGCTGCTGTTTCCAATTGTAATTTAATATAATTCCAGGATACATAAAAACAGCATGACCCAAGAGAGCCACAGAACTGTACTTCCATTGACCATGTCAGGCTCTTTTGTTTCTATATTTTCAAAAGAATATTTTAATAAAACTGAGAATATAGCAAAAAAAAAGAAAGAAAGAAGAGACAACATTGCAAATAACTTGTCAAAAGTTAGTAGGTCTACAGAAATCCTATTTGGCTCAAGGGCTTGAACTTCTACCATTTTCATCTTTATGGAATTATAGAATTATTAGTGTTTGCTTATGTCTACTTGGTACTTATTCTCATTAGTGAAAATATCTCTATAATAACTTTATACAGATCCTCTTAGAGGTCTAGCAAGACCCATGTCATGCTTAGTTTTTAAAATATCTAGACATAATTCTAAAAATGAAGATTCCAGGGGCCTGCCCGCTGGCGCACTGCTACAGTGAGCCGCTTGGGAAGCGCGGCTGCGCTCCCGCCGAGGGTTCGGATCCCACATACAGACCGGTT
>NW_007731019.1:77689-80747 GCF_000696425.1 Galeopterus variegatus | reverse complement strand
GTACGGGCGCGACACTGAGGGTTGCGATCCGTTGCTGGACACGAAAAAAGACAAAAAAAAATAAAAAATAAAAAATAAAAATGAAGATTCCAGAAGCATAATTGGACATAATTGAACACTAAAAGGCCAAAAGCCTTTTTTGCCTTTTGCCTTTTTTATTCTTTCAAATTCACTTAGTTTGTGACCTTGAGCAGATGGCCTTACTTCTTGGTGCCTGAACTTCATCATCTGTGAAATGGAGTTAATAATATTGTCTACCTGACAGAACATTTAAGAGGATTAAATAAATTAGTATATACAAAGAACTTTAAAGTGTGCATATAGTACATGCTCAATAAATAATAATTGTTGCTACAGTAATTATTATTATTTTTTTTTAATAAAAGATGACCGGTAAGGGGATCTTAACCCTTGACTTGGTGTTGTCAGCACCACACTCACCCAGTGAGTTAACCAGCCATCCCTATACAGGATCCGAACCCGTGGCCTTGGTGCTATCAGCACCATGGGCCAACCCAGTAATTATTAATTTTTAAGAGAAAATAGCTTTTATATAAATGTTATAGAAGATTTTAAGCATGGTCCAAAATATTTACAGGTATATAAATATGAGGTCCCCTTTGAAGCTGACAGACAGACTAAATGTTTTTCTGGATACCTTCTCTCAAAAGCTTACACACAGAGTGTCCCACATCTGGTATCCAGCCAGAGCCCCTGGCAGCCCCTCCCACTACCTGAGCAGTAGGCAAGTGAGCATCCTGTGCCTAGGCAGTGCCATAAAAATAGTCTCCATGCAGGTAGTCCACAACAGCCACCACTACAGCTACTGCTGCCACGAGGATGACTCACTGTCAAAGTAACAGCCAGGACCACCCTTCAGGCAGCCCGCTGCACACTCAACTGCACTGACACAATGAGTCACCAGCAGACCCTGCAAATAGAAGAGGAAGTCTTTGTCCTCAAAACCCACTTCAGAGTAATAGAAGAAACAACTGCTCTACCAGAAGACCAGGCATCAATAAAGAGACACTAGAAATGCAAATAAACCAGAAAATATGACCACCAAAGGAATACAGTAATTCTCAAGTACCAGACCCTATAGAGCAGGAAGCCCTTGAAATATATGAAAAGGAATTCCAAGCAATGATTTTTAAGAATACTCAAAGAGATAAGAGAAGATTCAATTAGAGAACACAATGAAATGAGAAAAAATATCCAGTATATGAAGGAGGAAATTTACAAATAGATTAATAACTTAAAATAGAATGTAACAGAACTACTGGAACTGAAGGATTCATTTTTTGTTTGTTTTTGTTTTGTTTTTGTGACCAATAAGGGGATCGTAACCCTTGGCTTGGTGTCACCCGCACTGTACTCAGCCAGTGAGCGCACCGGCCGCACTGTACTCAGCCAGTGAGCGCACCGGCCATCCCTATATAGGATCTGAGCCTGCAGCCTTGTCACCCCCAGCACTGCTGCACTCCCAGAGCTGCACTCTCCCGAGTGAGCCACGGGGCGGCCCCTGAGGGATTCATTTAATGAAATAGAAAATGCAGGTGAGAGCTTAAACAGCAGGTTAGAGCAAATAGAAGAAAGAATTTCAGATCTTGAAGACAGCCTTGTTGAAATAACCCAGATAGACAAAAAAAGGAAAAAAGAAGTTTAAAAAAGAAGAAAACCTAAGACAGCTAGCAGACAACCTTAAGTGCACAAACATCTGATTCATGGGCATTCCAGAAGAGAAGGAAAAGGGAAAAGGCATGGAAAACTTATTCAATGAAATAATAATGGAAAACTTTCCAGGTATAGGGAGAGACACGGATCTTCTAATCCAGGAAGCCCAAAGATCCACAAACAGTTTCAAACCAAAAGATCCTCTTGGAGACACATTATAGTCAAACTGGTAAAGCTCGAAGACAAAGAAAGAATTATAAAAGCAGCAAGAGAAAAGTGTCAAGTCACCTATAAAGGGGCCCCCATCAGACTAACATCAGACTTCTCAAAAGAAACCCTAACAGCCAGAAGAAAATGGGATGATACATTCAAAATGCTAAAAGAAAAAAAATGCCAGCCAAGAATTCTATACTCAGCAAGGCTATCCTTAAGAAATTAGGGAGAAATAGCATATTCCTCAGACAAACTAAAACTGTGGGAGTTCACCACCACATGACCAGCCCTGCAAGAATACTCAAGAGAGGCCTACATTTGGAATCTAAAAAATGATAATCACTATCACAAATCCACAAGAAAGAACAAAACCTTCTGTTAAAACAAAAAAGCAAATGAGAAAGAGAAAGAAACTAAATCATACCATGTTAAAAAACGAACACACACTGAAGATGAATAATAAAAGGGGAAGAAAGGAAAAAAAGATATTTAAAACATCTAAACAAAAAGCAATAAAATGCCAGGAGTAAAACAATGCCTGTCAATAACAATCCTAAATGTAAATGGATTAAACTCCCCATTCAAAAGACACAGACTGACAGACTGGATTAAAAAGTTAGAACTAACTATATGCTGTCTCCAAGAGTCTCACCTCACCTGTAAAGACACACACAGACTAAAAGTGAAGGAATGGAAAAAGGTATACTGAGCAAATGAAAACCAAAAACGAGAGGAGTAGCTATTCTTATATTGGATAAAATAGACTTTAAACCAAAACCATTAAAAAAGACAAAGAAGGCCACTATATAATGATAAAGGGATCTAACCAGCAATAAGACAACAATCATAAATACATATGCACCCAACAGCAGAGTAGCCATATATATAAAGCAAATACTATTAGACCTAAAGAGATTGACCCCAATATGATAATAGTGGGGGAACTGAACAACCCTCTCTCAGCACTGGACACATCATCTAGGCAACAAATCAACAGAGAAACACAGGATTTAAACTATACCTTAGACCAAGTGGACCTGGAAGATCCCATCCAACAACTACAGAATATACATTCTTCTCATCAGCATACGGAACATTCACCAGGATAGAACACATGTTAAGTCACAAATCAAATCTCAGCAAATTTTAAAAAATCAAAATCATTTCAAGT
>NW_007731019.1:76296-77432 GCF_000696425.1 Galeopterus variegatus | reverse complement strand
GCTGGGAGTGCAGCAATGCTCCTGCCGTGGGTTCGGATCCTATATAGGGATGGCCGGTGCACTCACTGGCTGAGCGTGGTGGTGCAGCCGGTCACAAAAAAGACAAAAAAAAAAAAAAAGAACATGCTCCTGAACAACATATGGGTCCAAATAGAAATTAAACAGGAAATCAAAAAATTTCTTGAAACTAATGAAATGAAGACATAATTTACCAAAACCTGTGGGATACTGTAAAAGCGATACTAAGAGGGAAGTTTATTGCAAAAATGCTTATATCAAAAGAACAGAAAGACTTCAAATAAATGACCTACACCTCAAATAACTAGAAAAACAAGAAAAATCCAATCCCAAAGTTAGTAGATGGAAGAAATAATTAAGATTAGAACAGAACTAACTGAAATAGAGTCCCCCCCAAAAAATACAAAAGATTAATGAAACAAAAACTTGGTTGATTGAGAAGATAAAATAGACAAACCATTAGCTAGGTTAACCAAAAGAAAGGAGAAGACCCACTTAACAAAAATCACAAATGAAAAAGGAGACATAACAACCAGTATCACAGAAATACAAAGAAGCATTAGAGACTATTAAAGAACAACTATATGCCAACAAATATGAAAACCTGGAGGAAACAGATAAATTTCTGGACACATACAAACTACCAAGACTGAACCAAGAAGAAAAAGAAAACCCTAACAGACCAATAAGAAGCAACGAGATTGAAACAAGAATCAGCAGTCTGATTAGAAAAGAAAAGTTCTGGACTTGATGGCTTATTGCTGAATTATATCAAACCTTTAAAGAGGAATTAATACCAATTCTCCTCAATCTATTCCAAGATATTGAAACACAGGCCATTCTCACAAACTCATTCTATGAGGCCAGCATCACCCTGATACCAAAACCAAACAAAGATAAAACAAAAAAACAAAACTACAGGCCAATATTCTTGATGAAAATAGATGCAAAAATCCTTAACAAAATATTAGCAGTCGGAATAAAGCAACACATCAAAAAAATTATACACCATGAATTTAATACACTATATCAACAAAATCAAGGACAAAAACCATATGATCATCTCAATAGATGGAGAAAAAACATTCAACAAATTCATCATCCCTTCACAATAAATG